>NC_142531.1:5962500-6150000 GCF_964205215.1 Stylophora pistillata
TCAAAACTTTCCTCTGAAAAACTCTCATGATTAAATCTACTTTGGTCAGTTGATTGTTAAGGCCTTACGAATTTGAATAAATTTAGAGAAATCTTGGACCAATTCCTCAATGTCATAATTAACAAATAGGCTGGAAAAGGTTATTCCGCCGGTCCAACTAAATCGAAAATTTTCATGATTGCTAATCATTTTCAATTCACACTTGTTACAAATTCTCTTAATATAAATACGTGCACAGGCATTTTGTAACGATAATTAAAATTGCGACAGCTATAATGAGTTGGAAGGAGTTAATGATTTTATGCAGTAAACGTTCGAGGTAAAAACCTTTACGATCGTTCTCACCAAGTATGTTCATCTGATCCTTTTTCCATTATTTGAAGCAGTTAAAATTATTGTGTTTTTTTCAGTTTATCATAGAATGAAAAATGATTAATCTTTGTTTCCACGGTTTACCGCTGTAAAGTACATTGATTCTCGGACTGAGAAGAATTAAGATCGTTTGTTAATTTGAGCAAAAATCAAGAAAACGACGATTTGTTTTTACCTTAAAAGACACTTGGGAATACAGATTTTTAACTAGCACCCTATTATTTGTAATTTGAAAAAGCAAGATCACAATGATTGATCCTAATTATTAAATGTGTACTTGTTTGCAAACTGTACTTGTTTGCAAACTTATCGTTTTGTCTGAATTGGCCCTCAGAAGTGTTAAGTACTTCTTTAGATCAACAAAAAAAATTGCCTTTGATTCTTGCGGTTTACGACCGGCAATGGTCGTTCTTTATTCATTTTTGTCTGTTTCGTCTGGGTCTAAATGATTCACCAACAATATGATTATCTGAGGCTCCTATTGAGACTCAGGTTAGTATGTTCTGGCTTAACAAATTACACAGTTGGTTCCTCTTCTTTCTCAAAACCTCCTTCCTAAAGTGAGTCCCTAAAGAACTTTTTTTCACTGCAGCAACGTAAAAGGGAAACGACGATTTATTCCTTGAATGGATCAAGTCAGCTCTTTTGTAGTTTCTAATGCTTTCCTTAGATTCGTATCTTTGTGAAACTACGCCGCGCGTTTAGAAAATAGTGGTTGCTCTTTAACTCTGAAATATCCTTCAGAAATTATCAAATATGTCAGGATTTCTGAAGTGTATGCGCGATAACTGCTCTGCTCATGAACCTTTTAACTCTCAGAAGTGATAAACATGTAACTACTCTCTATAATATCCATTTATTATCCAGCAAACAGGTAATGAGAATACTCAAATTTATCGGTTAAAAGTTGTTATCTTGATTCAATACCTATTTCTCGTAACTAATTTACAAGGAAATGTCTTGCAGTTAGAAAGGAGAATCTTGATTACCAATCAGATCTTAAGACTTAAAGACTGAAGCCTTACTTTGACTTTCGTTTCCATCTCGCTCTTTAAGATTTGGTCACGGCAACTTAAAATCATTACGTAATACGTTTAAAACCCGTGCGTACAGTCGGTTCATAGCTTTAACCATAAGAACAAGTTCCTCGGTCGCAAAATAAGCGTGATGCATGAGTCCACAGTAGTCGTATATTTAACAAATTGACGATGGTTTAGCGTGGTCTGTACTCTTTTCGACGACGATATTCGTAATCCGTCAGTGGTCAAAACGTTGCGAACTCACGAGGCACAGACCACGACGTCAAAATTTCCGAGTCATCCAAGTTTGAGAGCTGGTAAAGGCATTGCATGACACGCTGACGCGAGCAGCCTTGCCTGTACACTTATCGACAAACAACAAATTTGCCGATCAGATTGTGATATTACTGCCAATTGTGGTAAAGTTATAATTCCCTCCCATTACTCCAGGCTCTCTCTTTAGTTCTACTTGAGACTGAGTTGTATTTTTTGAATTCGATAGACAACTATGCTGCTTCAATATCAATTGTGTCAATCGGGTTGCGTGATCGTGCAGCAGTCAGCAGTCCTTAAAATGAGAAATTGTGGTCAGTCACAATGACTGACGTTTTTGCGACTCAAGCGGAAGTCAAGTTTAACTGCAGCGATGACTTCCGCTTACGTTAGGGTCAAGTGGTCTGCGGGGGTACAAGCATTTATTTTTTCGCTGAAACCAATTTCCATAAAAATGCTTATTTTTCTTACTACCAATGAACAGATTTTTTAAAGACATGATGCCTTAAGCTATTTTTATATCTGCACCATTTTCCGCATTACTTTCGAGTGAAAAGAAAAAATTCATATTTGCATATGATGATACATCCATTCGGAATAGGAACAACGATCCAGTCAAAGATGACCTAGATCCACTTTCAGCAGCAGAACTCCAGAAAATTTGTTATTTATGCTGTTAGTAAACGAATTATTTTCTTTCAATTAGGGCCTCTGAGGAAAGACATGAAGCGTTCACAGAAGCCAAAGAAGAAGGTATGATTATTTGCATATTCAGTTGAAGTTCACTTGACTAGTGCTTTACGGTCACACATGTTCCTGTGATGCACAATCAGTTACAGAAATTTTGCAAACTAAGCCAGGCGTCAACACTAACTTTTCAACTTACTGGCTCAGTGATTAGTAACAACTTAGATGTTACAACAATTTCAGTTTGTTTACTAACCAAACTGGCCAGTGGAAATCGAAAACCCTTAGCTAAAACTGAATTTCTAATAGTCTGCGGCTAGTTGGCTTCTGTTAGTGTCAGAAGAATGACAACGGGTCACATAGTTTTCGGTCAGATTCTGTGCTTTACGATGGGTAGGCGGGGAAACACTAATCTCATGGAAACATGAAAAAAAAAAAAAGATATTTTCTTTCTAGAGAAAAACAAATTTTTAGCCGCAGTATTAAAATTAGCCTAAGGTGCTTGCTCGTATAGCGCAGCCAGATAGTCGCCGAGAAATGCCATACGCAGCTGATGTATTTTAGACAGTTATTGGAATTAATAATACATTCTATAGAAGTGTTTTGCAATTTTTATTGTTACATGCTGACAACCCCCCAAAAATTGTTTCCTCTGCTTCCGTTTCTGGAGTGTTTCAACTTCCTGAGTACCCAGTTTTACTATTAATCTAAACGTCGGATGAGCATATTTTTAGTCATGTTGTGTTACATCATGTGAAGAACTTGTCAACAACTGAAGAAAGTTCTCTAACATCTTACAAACTTCTAAGCAAAAGTGGTTCACCGGCTCCACAGACTCCTTCTAATAATCTTTCATGCGCAGGAAACCGTACTGATTTTAAGAGATTGAATCTACCAACTCCTTCTATCGATTTGAAAATCGTCAGTTTGTTGTTAATAAGGTTTGCATTAACTGCCGAGATAAATGATTTAGATGAGACAGAAAGAATATATGTGTGTAAGATTTTTGGCGCTAATAAGGAAATTAAACGAGGTATTGCCAATTTCAAGTCTATGGATTTTCCTTAGTTTACATCCATTGTTATGGCCTTACCTCTCCGTTGCATTAGCGATTTTCGGCGCTCTACCAAATTTTATGACAAGTCACTTATAACTTATATACCACAACAGCAATAAGAATCAGAATAGAAAAGCACGTCGAGTTCCGGCAAGTTGGAGAATTCACGTAATACTTTGTACTCAACTAGGCCAATACTCTCAAAGACTTGCACTTGTAAATCAATATAGCTTTATAGCATACCTAGCAGCAGGTACATCTTTTGTCGCAGAGTAAACAACAGCTATTGCATTTGGTTCAAATTTCATCTCCGCACGCAAAGTAGTTTAAGCAAAATTCACTTTTGTGACGCACTTCTTTTTTTTTATTCCTGTCTTGTACGTTCTCAAAACGTCGGGCCTTAGAAGCCGTCATGACAAATCTACGCGTTCTATTTGAGAGTATCAGTTGACGTATTTCACGCATATCTCAAAATAAGGCGGGTCATTATGAAGAAAAATAATCGTGGCATTCGCAAAAATAAGGTGAGATAATGCAAAATTATGTTCTTATGTCATGTTTAGTTGACGAAATGTTGTTTTCGAACAAACTAGGCGGCATGAATTATCGAAAGTAAAACTGCCTTTCGTATCTCAAGGAGATATATATGTCAGTAAGAGAGTTAGTCAAGTAGAGGAAATGGAAAAAGCCCAAAATTTCTGAATCATATCTGAATCATACTCATATACTTGTAAAACGCGTAGCAGCAGTGACATGGAAACAGCTTCATTACAATTTCTCTGTTGGTTAGGCGACGCCGGTACATTACAACACTAATAACCCTCGCCATCGCCTCGCCTAAAGTCTTGGCATTGTGGTTAAATTCTTATTCACGCAAGAAAGTCGATTTAAAAGTCGCATTTTCTTCATAGAATGTGGTAGGGCTCTCTGACTTTTATTTTAATACACTAAATTTTATTATTAATTCAATTTTTCTTATAACTTAGCACATTATTGTGTTCTCAATTTTGCGGTCATGGTGCAATTGCCTCAAGAAATATATTCTCTAGTTGTTCTGAATTCTCCAGAGGGCAA
The DNA here is from genome assembly GCF_964205215.1 of Stylophora pistillata. Taxonomy (NCBI): domain Eukaryota; kingdom Metazoa; phylum Cnidaria; class Anthozoa; order Scleractinia; family Pocilloporidae; genus Stylophora; species Stylophora pistillata. The sequence goes on from NC_142531.1 coordinate 5,966,983, forward strand.
CAAAGATGGGAAAATATTGCTGGCCAAGAAGATGAAAACTTATTTATTAATGAATTAGACAGTTGGAAATGATAAAGCTGTTCTATCGACCAAGGAAGCATTTCGGATGCGGTTTTTAGTTAAAGAGATGCATGGTTTTCCTCATTTTTCCAAACATTTATTCCAGGTATCTATTTCGTGAAGAGTTTTTTAGTTTCCTGCACCGCTCGTGATGTTATAGTTCGTAGGGATATCATCACAAAAGAGGAGCAAATAAACTTATATTTAATTTGCCGGGTTACGAGGCGATACCAGATGTACAGATAAACGGGAAAATTAATTTTGAATGAGGCTCGATTTTTGGAAGGGTTTAAATGGGTTTTAAAGCAAACACACCCCCGAAGAGCTGCTGATATGAAGCTAGCATTTGAACTTAACAAACACAGCTCTGTAAAAGTGAAATTATCAAAAGCGTCAGTAACCAAGGAAACTATCCCTTGGTCGAGAAAATTGCAGCGGAACGCCGACGTGTGGTTTCTGACGTAAGCAAGCATCATATGCTCGTCAATAACACGTTTTCAATTTTGCCTCGACAAATGTTTTATTCACGATGAGAAACGTGCTGTAATTGTTCGTCTCCTCAGCTGCAGGCAGTCAGTTGAAAGTATGGTCGATATCGTGTGACCGATAGTCCTGATCGCCCCGTCACGCTGATATTTTTGATGATAATTATCATGCATGTTTGTTATGGGCTGCTTGCTCTTCTGCTAGAACCCATGCCTTGCAACGCACTGCATGACATGGGTTCGAGCCGTGGCCGGGTTACCAAGTTGGGCCCAAGGTCAAAACAGTGTACTCATTCGCTACCCGACCATACTGTCGAGGAAACGTGACGACTTTTCAGATTAATGAACCTCCTCTGGGTTGCCACCTGCAGTTGCCCTTAGGGTGGTCACGTGATGAGAAAGTTTGTCGCTTTTTCGCAAATTAACTCTTTCAGCTCATCGGGAAGCAAAACAATCGCTTTAGGAAAGAGCAGGTGAGATATTTTTGGAAACAAATCTAAGGTCATTAGTTTGCCTCTGAAAAAAAAAAAAAGAAAAAGAAAAAAAAAAAACAGAAACTTGTAGGTATAGAGTTAGGTCGCTGAAGGTGAAAACTTTCACCAGACTTAATAAGCCCCCTTTGGCGTTATCACGTACTTATATCATTCAATTAATGTTTGCATTATTTTGCATACTTTCTCCAAACTTAATGAGCCCCCTTTGGCGTTATCATATATTTACATCATTCAATTAATGTTTGCATTAGTTTGCATTACCTTCTCAAAAACTATCAACCACCACGCAACCCTAGGTCTCATGCTGATTATATTGTTTTTATGGATCCTGATCAAAGGCTTTTTTGATGACCCACAATGATGTGGGACAGCAGACATGTGAAAAAAAAAAAAATTGACTATCTAATGATTACATAACAGAACCTCACGATTTAAGACACTCTGTTTTTGTTTTTGTTGACACTGCAGTGTGGTTGCAGTAACAATGAGACAAAACACATCAGACCACCTATACTGTTTTACAATGCATATCGCGCTTTTTCATCTCCTGAAATCAATCGGGTAGCATAAGTCGTCGACAAGTTATGTTTAATGCGATACATTTTTGTGGTCTTGGTTTTATTTTCTTGGTAGTCATTTCGGCTCCAGCTGACAACAATAGGGAAGACCTGGGAAACTATAATTTTTTTTTCATTAATTTGCATCAAGTTTTTTTAAGAGGATCTTCGTTCACCTTCTCTTTTTGAAGAAAAACTAAGAAAAAGTTAGACCCTTGTTTTTCCATTTGTATTAGGTTGTGACTGCAAGTTATGATTGAGAAGTTCTCCGTATCTCTAGGCCGGTACTTTGTTTTATGGGCTTTCTGCAGCAATTGATCTCGTGACTTAATTTTGTCTCGGCAACAGTTCGCCTTTCTTCAATTGGAGCAAGATGTAAATATAGCTTGTCAAAGTGGACAATCCTTCAAAACTCGGAAACGATAAAAGTTCGCCCAAAATGTAGGGCTATGTTCTGAAGTGTCGGATCTCGCCACCCATGTATGCTTTGCTACCTTTCTATAACGTCAAGAAATGGTTAGATATTCTAGTCTTCTCGGATATGGACGAATAAATGGAGGTCCCGTCTCCTGCAGGGTTGGGGGTAGGAGACGTTAATTTCCCACACACGAGATTACAGCTGTGTGATGGATGTGCTCCCCAGCAGGGTGGGATGGGTGGGTTTACTGTCTGCGTTGTTTGCCTTGTCGGCCCCATCGTGCGAATTTGGCAAACTGTATTAACTTGTCGCCCATGGCTGATTATGCTAATAACTTGACTAGATCTCGGGGTCCCCTTGAGACCCAACACAATAGACAAAGGATTGTAACCCACCTGTCACGCGATAGCGCAACGAGATCTAGTACTTCTTTTATTTGACGTGGGGAAGACCGATCCATGCGACGTCATCTCAGGTCTATTCCACTTTCTCGCCATGTTGAGAAAAAACGCCACGATCTACCCAGTTTTTACCTGGCCAATGCACGCCCCCTTGAGAAAAAATTCGATGAGCTTACTGCACAGCTACTATCTACTTGTATGGATATCGCAGTAATCACTGAGTCATGGTTTAATGATAGGGTTATTTGACGACAGTGTCCTCACCATCCCGGGCTATGTTCTACAGAGGCGTGATCGCCCGACTCGCGAAGGCGGTGTCTGCACTTTTATTTCATCCAGCATCCCACTCAAAAGGAGGTCGGATCTGGAGCCACCAGACCACGAGTGTATGTGGCCATGGCTGCCTCCTCCGCGCCTGCCCCGCCCTCTCTCTGGTATCGTCGTTGGTGCTATGTAGTTCCCTGAAGCACCTGGTGACTTACAGCGAGCTCGTGTTAGTTATATCATCGAGTGTATTGACTCTGTTAAGTGTGCACATCCGGACTGCGGGGTGGTACTTTTAGGTGATATTAATTCCCTGGAAGTTACGAACATCCTAGCAAACCACAGCCTAAAACAGCTTGTTCGCGAGCCTACAAGGGGTAATAATATTTTAGACTTAGTGATATCAAATCTAGCTTCCTCTTATAACAAGCCTATTGTAAGCGCACATTTAGGGTCTTCTGACCACCGTTCGGTTTACTGGGTACCCAATTCTAATTATGGCTCCAACATACTGGCGGCCAAGAAAAAAGTGGTTAAAATGCGTCGCTTTCCAGAGTCGGCACTCAATGCCTTTGGGAGATGGGTTAGCACGCATAGCTGGTTTACACATACGTGCGCAGTCGACTTCTTATCGGTGGATAGTCTGGCATCGTCGTCTTCTGATGACCTCCGCAAAGCTATCAACATCTACTTCCCAGCCAAGAGTGTCAAAATGCATCCGACTGATAAACCTTGGATGTCTACCGAATTTAAATCATTATTCTGGAGCGGCAGCGCACACATAATTTTGGGTCTAGCGTCAGATGGCGACTCCTGAGGAATAAAGTGCGCATATCAATCTGTAAGCGCAAGAAGGAATTTTTCGCCGAAAAGGTGACGAGTCTTAAAACCTCAGACCCTAGAAGCTGGTGGAGCCTGGTGAGCAAGCTTGCTGGCAAATCTTCTACCGATTCCGAGTTAAGCTATCCTGACGAACATTTGATATCCAACCACTTAATACCGCCGCTCTTCCTGCTTTCTTACCATCACCAGACCAACCACCAAGTATTACCACCTTAGCTGTATGTCGTAAACTACTTGGTCTTAGTGCCTACAAAGCCTCAGGGCCGGATGATATTCCTACGCGCCTCCTCAAAGAATTTGCACTCGAGCTCGCTGAACCGGTAACTGCGATCTTCAATCGCTCAGTGTCATCTGGCGTGTTTCCAGAACGGTGGAAGGACTCTCTTTTAACACCAGTTCCAAAGGTTAAACCCGTCACAGGTGACGGGGACTTGAGACCTATCGCCTTGACCCCAGTGCTCTCTAAGGTGCTTAAAGATTTTTATTGTTGAGTGGCTGATAGACGACGTTAAACATCATATAGATCCCCAACAGTTCGGCTACCTTAAAGGTACTTCTACAACCTATTGCCTATTGGATATGCTACATAACTGGTTATCGTCCCTTGACTGCCCTGGCAAGTTCATCCGTGTGTGCTTTCTCGACTTTAGCAAAGCATTTGACCATATCGACCATACTATCTTGGTGACTAAGTTAATCCACCTAGGTGTCAGAGACTGGTTGATCGGTTGGATTTGCAGCTTCCTCAGTGGCCGTCGTCAGGCTGTTAAGCTCTTGGACTCCATCTCAGGGTGGGTGGATGCCCGTACATGCCGGTGTCCCCCATGGTACCAAACTAGCTCCAATCTTTGTTTTGATAATGAGTAACGATCTGGCTACCCACTCCCCCCTCCGCTCAAACCGCTAGAAGTGTGTCGACGACGTTACAATATCTTAGGTTACCAGTTTAGGGTAGGTGTCATCTCTGCAGAACGACATGGACTGCATTTCGCAATGGGCCCAGAAGAACAACATGAATCTTAACCCTAAAAAAATGTAAGACCATGACTATATTTGTCCACTCAAAACCAAACCTGTCTCCTCAATGCCCTCTATCAATAACTTACTTCTAGAGGTTGTATCATCTCACAAAGTACTCGGTCTGACCATGAGTAACACCCTGAAGTGGAACGATAACACCAACGATATTGTTTCCAAGGCGTCCAAGCGACTGCACATTCTCAGGGTCTTGAAGCGCGTTGGAGTCCCTCCGGCGGATATTGTCACCATGTATAGTGCCCTGGTTCACTCTGTCCTAGAATACTCCTCTGTTGTTTGGGCTTCTTGCCTTCAACAGGCTCTTGCTCAAGCCAACATTACCAGTTTGGAGGATAGACGCGCCCACTTATGTCTTAAAGTGTGGCACAATATCAAAAATAATCCCGCCTGCCAGCTGCACCGTCTCCTCCCTCCCATGCGATCCGAGTGTCACTCTTACCACCTTAGGAACAGTAGCAGTTGTAGCCGTTTTCAGTATAGAACAAAACGCTTTGGTTGTAGTTTTTTCCTAGCAATGGCGAAAATTAACTAATCATAAGGTCTACTTATCTCTATTATAGCATTTTATTTCCCTATGAATTGTTGATTATTTATAATAGCCTGTAATCCTAGTCCCTCAAAAACAAATGTAATTTTATCTATTCGCGTAATATATTATGTAAACACACTGTAATTCATCATTTTATTCCACCGTGTGTAGTTTTTAATAAGCCATCATCTAAATGTTACTAAAATGTTAGGATTTTAGAAATTTCTCTGTTTTTCAGCTCTGAAATTATACTAAAACAATTATTCGCCTCAGGTTCGGTGAATATTGTCGAATAATCCCCTCGACTTCGTCTCGTGGATTATTCGACGATATTCACCTCGCCTTCGGCGAAAAATTGTTAAATGTGATCACATCAGATTTTTGTTGATAAGTTGGGTTTCCTTAGCTATCGTTCTATTGAGCGTATGTTAAAAACACTTAACTCGCTTGGTTTTTTTCTTCTTTCTCGTGAAGAATTAGTTAAAGCTTAAGAGTTCCACTCTTTTTCCACGCTTATTTTGTCATTTCATTAATAACCCCAGCTCGTGATGGTTACTACTAGAAGTAGCAATGCTATACCTTCCCAATCTCGATCCTAATAAGGAAACCAATGAGTCTCTTTGCTAGCTGTCAGTATTCGTTGAATGTCTTCAAATAGTTCTTAAATTTTTTTTGTTTTCGTTTGTCTTTTGTACGTCGAGACAATAGCGGGAAATTTCGAGAGAAACTGGTATCTATACAACATTAAATTTATAACAGATGCGTAATGCATCACCAGAGTTACATCGAATTCATTCGTGAAACATGCAACAAGGACTTATGCTTAGATTACAGTAATTACAGTAATGTACGTGTGCGGCTTCTACATTTTATGGTTAAATTTCACTTAATGCCATTTAAACGTATAACCGTTTTTCTCTTGCAGAGGATGAGTGCGTCAGCGCTGGGAGCGAAGATGTTCCAAGCAATCCGCGAAGGGGACGTAGACGCGCTTAAGGAACTTCTGGAAGAACAGCCTGCCCAACTAAACGACGTCAAAACGGTAGATATGAACTTTGGTAATGTTTTTTTTTACAATTCTTCTGCTTATAATTTAAGACTACATTTAAGTAGCTTGTTTTCAATTTTTTTTTTTTAACGCTGTGCATCCAAAAATACGTCTTTCATTTCTTAGTGTTTGATCTCCTACGGGAGGCAAATCCGTACTTTTGTTTAACCTCTAAGGCAAAAAATAGGGAAGGTATTCTACAACAAGTTTGCTTTGAATTCATTTAACAGAAACCCTTATGAAGTTCAGCAATAACGTGTAGAGAAAAGTGTTCAAATTTTCATCTTTGATATTTCCTTCTAATCAGCATTGTTTCGCTGCCTACAGAACTTTAAACCTCGAACAACTTTTGATATTAGCATTATGCTAATCTGTATTGGGATAAAACGGTTGAAAATATCCTTATTTTCATTCCCTATAATTTAGTAGCTGTTATTTACCGTGTTTAGAAGTTGCCAAAATTGTTTGAGTCTCGGGGTTTTTGTAAACCAAAAATTTATAGATCTTGTCGGATGTTCAAAAGAAGCGAAGACACATTTTTCATTTGGTTCCAATATTTCTTTCTTAATTGTTTGCGTGGAAAACTCATCACTTATCTTTCCATGACTCGTCATGTTTTATTTTTGTGTAATGTTGACAATCCACAATTAAAAACGATCACTCTTCATGTCCCGACAAAAGGCTTTTGTGTTATTCAACATAAGAAATCTTCGCTTCTTTTTTTTCCAAAATTTTGAAACGTACAATTTACGAGTTCAGTTCCTCGATGACTGACTTTGTCCTTGAGACAGAAGATGTTTATCTTCTCCTTAATTAATTTTATTTAACTCGCCATGCATAGAACAATAGTTTTAATTTTCGATGCCCCTAATTATTTCCTAAAACAGTCGTTCCAGCACCAACACATCTTCCTAACACTTGACACTTTACAAAGTTGATTTTCTTTAACAGCAATTTTCGGCTTTTCCCTCCTTAAAGGTGGCTTAGAAACACAATTTTCACCTTAATGAAGCTCTGCCAAGACTACTCATAAAATTTTAAAGATCTCACCATATTCATAACTGTGACCCACGTCTTTCGTGGTTACGTAAACGTCTCTTTAACTTCGCGAGTTTCAGAATATTTCGGCTTAGATTTTATCCTTTTTTTTTCGTGTAATGCTCCCCAAAAATTTGCGCTTGACAGTTAAATCGTCTGTGCGTACTTTCAGGCGACAATGTGACTCGTGTTGCAATTTCAAGTATGGGAGATGTCAATAAAAACTTTCCCCTCTGTTTTAGTTGTCAAAATTGTCATTCGAAGTGTATACAAAACGCATATTATAGGAATCAAACATGACTTGTTAACTCTTTACTCGCGTTCAAGAGAGCTTCTAACCACACGTTGCTAGTTTCTCGGTCCTTTTCTCAAATCTTTATTATTCTTTATCGAGTAGTCCATTTTGTCGTGTTAATTCAAGTTCTGAGAATCTGGATTTGCATTTCGACGCTTATGCCCGAGCCTGAGGTTTGTTAAAACGAAGTTTAAATATGTTTTGCCATCTGCTTGGAAGCAAACATAAAAAAGTAATAACATGTGTTAGACTTCAACGCTATTGAAAATTGTACAACTTCCGGTTTCTTATTATAGTAACTGCACTGCTGATTAAACCAAGGTCCCTTTGATAAGAACTGGATTGAAAATTTTTATGCTTAAGTCGCTATTCGTGCACCTGCTTTCTTTGTGAAAACAGAACGTGAAAATCGTGTAAATCAAATAAAGCTAAGTCCTCTTTGAAATATTTTTTCTTTTTTCCTTAGGGAAGTCAAATAAGGAAAGTTGCCTCAAGGTAGCTTCGTTCTTCTGGAACATTATGGTGTAATTGTGGCGATTGGCACTCAAAAACAATTAAATTTTTTTCTGAGCACCCTACTTTAATTTCCGCTTTTAAAATAAAACTTTTTCATCTCTCAGATCTGTGAAGGAACTAATTAGTTTGCAAGAAATGCAGATATTAAAAACTCAGCTATTCGGTCATTAAGAGCTTAACGGAACACGAAACCAATAATTTTCCGTTAAAAATCGGAATATTCGAGAGTGAGAGAGAGAGAGAGCCTTGCAATATCGAGCATCGCAATCAAATCATCGTCAGCTGAATAATTACTTGACAACAATGGGAAAAACTTTTTGTACCGCCTTCTTGAAGAAAGAAATAACACAGCGTTGATATTGAGTGATTTAATTTCTTACTTCAAAGGCTTTGACGTAAGAACACCGTCTGTCGTTTCTTTTCAGACTATGAGTAATCAGAACCCTCGAAAAAAGGTTTTGTCTGCTTAGAGCTCCACACTTACCGAAGCAGTATATCGGAGGAAGGATAGGCTCTCATAGAACAGATCTGAGAGAATAGCGCAAATTTGTTAAAAATGCGATTTGTTGCGGCTTCTAAATTTGAATTAGTTTCAGAAAAGCCTTGTTTAGTGGAGGCTGGGACTAGTGACGTTGTTACAGTAATTAGGTTCCGCGCTTCAGTAAGAAGTCGGCAGGAAATAAAAAACAAACAATTTTTGTATCGTTAGGTCTGCAGATAGCTGAAAAAGAATCTTAACAGGGTATTTTAAACTCCTGCGAGGTGATATTCGGGATAAACTGTCAAATTACAAAAAAAAAAAAAAAAAACGAAAATGTCCGGGTAAAGATAACACTGATGAAGGAGCAATTTTTCTTTAGGGCGGGGATTCTGGGCTATGTAAGAGTCAAGCAGCAATTATCGCAATACATAGTTTTAGAAATATCCGGCAGCACTCCCTCTTTAGCGCCCTCCAGCACCTCTTGATGGAATTAACATGTTACTCCTTCTCGTCGTTTCGAAAACATCATATAACAAGCAGGTCATAAGCAATGAAAAACTTATCACGTAGGGTTTAATTTCTTGTTAAACAACCTACTAAAAGTCTCTGAAAATTTACAAGGAAATATAGAGAGAAGAGAAAATTATCAATTCATTTTTAGGAGCTAAGGAGTGTACTAGATAAATCTTGCTTAAAGCCGGCTGTAAAAACTCCTAGGGATAAAAAAAAAATAGCCTGAAAACATTTTTGTTAATCGCAATGGCCCGGCATCTAGGTTATAGGCATCTGAATTGCTTCATCTGAAGTATCTTGCATTTCACTAATGTATACGATAATACATGATAATTCGAGATTTACTATGATATATATGCATATGATGCCTCGACGACTGATCTCATAGCCGTAAGGTAAAGCTCTTAAAACAGAAATTTGGTCGTAACGACACCATCATCTCTTATTGTTCAGTGTTCGAGCAGGTTAAGCGTTGTTTCACTGATTTAGACGGTGTTGTGTCAGTGGAGACACTCACTCTTTAATTACTTTCCATATTCCTTCTGCACTCATTAATCAAGTATCTAATAAACTGGTACAATCATGTTACTCGATTGCAGTAATTTCACATCGTTCGATAGTCCTACGGTAATGTTAACACTAGTACAAGTACTTTTACTATGTTCTCAATGTTCGGCTATCGCCTCGAGCGACTCTTACGCTTCTTTCGTGCTTAGCAACCTCCCGCGTGCATCCATAACTCAATAGTGTACGCTGTGGTGTTTACCATTTGTTAAGTAGAGAAAACAAAATCATTTTTGGCCTGCAGCATTGATGTCCTACTAATTGGAAAATTCATTGTGATAGATGTGAAAATTCGAGAGGAATCATTACTTATGGTAGACGAGAGGTAAAGCTGTTGAAATAAAACTCTTCTCTTAACGGCGCCACCTTCTCCCGTTGTCTGTCAGTTATTCAAAATCCTATTGGGTTAAACATGATTTCAATCAGACACAACAAGAATCCATGATTTTATTTAGAGAACATAAAATAATTTTTTTCCTGGAGTATTTTCGTTGTACTCTTTGGAAAATGCATTATGATACAAATGAAAATTCGAGATGAATCATGATTAATGATAGATCATTATGGTAGCCCGTAGGCGAATGTCATAGCCGCAAGGTAATACTGTTGAAACAAACCTTTGCTCGTGACGGCGCCATCATCTCCCGATGTCTACAACGTGTAGACATTTTAGACACATAGTAATAGTAATATAGTTTATATCTGACCAATCTTGTTTTTATTTTCTAATGGTGCTATTTTTACCTTGGGTACTTTTTTTTCTCAATTTGTGGAAATGCAAAGTAGTTATTAATCTTGTAAACGTCTGGTTAATTTCTGACATCTGCACGGTATAATTTTGCAGGAAGAAGGTGACTTTGCACTTCACGTAGCAACCCGGTTAAAGAACACTGAAATAGTCGAACTTCTCATGGAACATGGAGCAAGCGCCAACATTCAAAATGTAAGTGATTCAAATAACAACTAAATTTTTCCCATACAACTCTACTAACGCTTGAGCACATTTTTACTGATCAAGTATCAGTTTTTAAACAAGTTTGAGTGTTGGTTGGAGAGAGTTTCGTCACAATTTGACAACCCTCAAGGGTTTAGCCTGAGTTTTCGAGTTCGTCATGAACCATCGATTTTAATCTTTGTCAGCGCTAAGTATTCTTATCCTTAATGTGCTAATACTTCACTTTTGTCTTTCTATCGTTTTGAAGGGCGTTTTACCCAGTACAAAAATCTAAATTTGACTAGATAGGATAGTCGTTATCCCATGTAAATGAATGAAATTTTCAAAGAATCTTTTCCTTTAACCCTTTAACTCCCATGAATGACCAAGATAGAATTTCTCCTTACAATATCAATACAATATCAAGCAGACAAGTGTTGAGAATAAAGAAAAATATCAATTAGTAGATAATAAGTTGATCCAATACCAAATTCCCTAAACTGACATCATAAGAATTGTATGGCAGACAGTAACGAGAATCAATGACGAGATCTTGGGTGTGAAAGGGGGGTTAAAGACCAAAGGAAAAAAAGGGCCAAATGTTAGAAAATTCTATAGAAGTTGAAGTCATACATTTGTTTTACAGGATGGAGGTCAGACCCCTCTTCATATCGCCGTATCCAACGAAGATGAGGCAATGGTTAACTTTCTCATCAGTCGTAGTGCTAAAACTGATATTGCCGACAGTGTAAGTTGATGTATTTTTTTTCTCATGAATCTTAACGCATTTTGATTGGTTCTTACTTATGATGTGTCGGAGGACATGCGCATCAGTGACGCACTCGGCTACGCCACTTAATGTTCTTTCTACATTTTGACGTCATCTTTGATCTATTACTGTACAAACGAGCGGAGACATGGAATCTATAGGCGGATTCATGCTGTCGTCATTGTTTACATTTTTGCTCATTTGCATACGGCTTTGCGTAAAGAAGGAAGCATGTTAGATACAAATTGACTTCAGGCAGCTAAAGAGCTAGAAAACCTTAGTACATGGTGAGATTTTTAGCTCTTTGGGTGTAATATTCAAGGAGAAATAGTCCATCAAAAACTGCAAAATTTCTGGGTGGCAAAAGCGCTAATGAGCTTATACATTCTATGTAAGATTTTGACTTTTTAAACTCGTGTTGCACAAAAAGTATTCAATGCATCAGGCTCGTATTCATTGGCCGAGTTAATCGTACTTTGACCTTTCGATATTCAGAACTGATTTATTTTTAGCTCCATCAGAAACTGAATTGCTTATGCTAATGAGGCAAATATTGTAAACAAGGATTCCCCTATTGGATAATTGCTATAGCATGGGACAGAGCTGAATAATGAAATGCTACGTCAGAGGGTATGCAGTCAACAACGCGGGCTCAAGTGTCCTAGGTCTAAAATTTACCAAAATAAGCGGAAAATAATAAGGGCTGACTTTTAAAACCGAGGAACTCTGTTTTCATCGAAGGCATTTTCCTCATTCCAGAGGTTTTAAGGAGAAAATTAGTTTTTGAAAATTTTTAGGGGGTGTACCAAGTTTTTGGCGGTTGTTCTGTAAAAGAAAAGCGGCAAGGAAAACGTCACCTCGAAGCAACAGAATAGGAAATCAACCATGTGAACGACTCAAAACTCGTGTTTCCGCGGCAAAACTTAGCGCATGCGTATACATTATTCAGCTCTGTCATAGCATGGTATATTGTACTACACGGCAGTGATGACAAAACCAGTGTCTTCCAAGGCATATAAACCTTTTAGTCTTCATGGTATACTGAGGAACTGCTGTTCGTCACAAAGTTGTTATTTGTGGGTCTTTTCAGTAATGGGTCACAAAAAAGTCACATTAAATTTGGTAGAAACATCAGTAATACACAGCTGCGCATGTGTGCCACTGTTTTGTTCTCACCACATTTTGATATCATCTGTGACTTGTTACTGAACAAACGCATGGCATCACGGTATCTATTTTACCTTCTAACTCTCAAGATCTGTTTGTTTATTTTCCACTCTAGCTGCTACACATTCTCTTGTAAATTATTTTTATAAGAATTTGATGTTATAGATCATGATAACAAATTTCTACCTGATAAGTTTTCTGATAATGTAGGGATATTATAGAGAGAAGTTACATGTTAATCGCTTCTGGGAGTTGAAGGGTTCAGTAGGGGGCGTTTCGCATATCGTGCAACTAAAACCAAAATAATCAGAGTCAGTCAGGACAAAGTTTGCTATCACAGGAAACCAAAAAGACCAAAGAGGGAAGGCAGCGCGATTTTGTAAATCATCGGTAGGGTGTGATGAGGTAAAATCAGTGGCAACTCCGGAATATTGTAGACACTCACGTGAAATTGGCTCCACTTCTCAACAAAACATTCCCTTCCTCTATTTTTAGGAATTACTAACTGCGACTGATCTGGCATCGCGTCTCGAGAACACAGAAATTAGCGAAAAGCTCCGAGAAAGAGTGCCAACACCTATAACCCCAAACACACCCAACACACCTAGACAACGACGAGCATTATCGGTAAGTGTGGCTTTCTGACGTAACTTCTGATTAGTCATTCGCTGTAACCGACTTACCGTCAGCCAATTAAGTTGCAAAGGCTTGTTAATTTCAGCCACAATGATTGTCGACATATAACGCGTCTTTTGGTCGGTCCATGTTTAAGTTCATTCTCCTTTCACAGCCAGTAAGGGTGTAACCGATATCACTATTAGCTTCAACGTACGAAAATGTTTCATTTTTATGTAGCCATTTAGTTTCTTGTATCAGGCAAACTAACTGCATGTGATGATTGTAAAGTAAAGGTTTATGTTTGCGTAAGGAAAAACCTATGCTGGTATGGAACTTGATCTAATCACAAACGGGAAGGTGTTCACACAGAGTTTCATAAAGAGTTTCAGGGACACAGGCAGGATTTTCCATTAAAGGCTGTTGCTAAATAAGGGTCTCGATGACTTTTACAGCTAACGGTTAAAATTTTGGCCATTTTACGGCTAATGGTTAACCCAAAATTACACACAATGACACATTCTAGAAGGGAAAAAACTTTTGTACGGTTAACTTTTGTTACGACTAACCGTTGAAATTCGTTAATTTTTATTTCTAACGGCGAAATGTTTTTGACCTTTTTTACGGCTAACAGTTCACTCGATTGAGACCCTCTTAAGTTAGTAGTTTTTTGCCAATGTTCCCAATGGAGAGGTGGTTTACAATCGCAAGGATAACTGGCTACTCTCAAGATTGTCTGGTGAGATTGTTTTAGCTGTGTTTTTCCTGATCGCGACACATGTTTTTTCCTCTCTGCAGAATGTGTATGACTCAGTACTCCTTGCGATCACGACTGGAAATGTGGAAGACTTGAAGGAATTTCTTGATGATGGATATTTGGACGAAGATCTCCTCGAAACTAAATCGGTAAGTTTACTTTCATTTTCTGAGAACTGGATCTCTAAGAAGTTTTCACTGACCTTCTCCATCGCATGTTAAGATGCCGAAAATTCTGAGAATTGAAAATTGATAACTTTTAATTGCCACCCTACAGGCCTTACAAAATGTTTGTTATCTTTCTTATGTAGGAGAATGGCGAAACACCCCTACATATTGCCATTAAACTGAAAAGCGTCGAAATTTGCAAAATATTGGTACAAGGAGGAGCTAAAACTGAAACTAAAGCGGTAAGTTAAACAAACGTTTTATGTTCGCTTGATTGTTTTTAGATTCTGTCAAAGATCTTCATAGTTTCTTTCTCGAGTAGAAATGTGTAACTTTGTGACAACCACGATAAAAAAATAATCAATAACAGACCCTTAGCCCTTCAATTGCAAGCAAAGATACCATTTCCAAGGTGATTTTTGAGCTAACCATGCCTTAATGGATAACTTGGTCTTATCAACTGTGTTGATGATACAACTTGAATTGGCCAGTTTAAAAGCTGACGTTTCGATCGTTAGCCCTTTCGTCAGAGCGGATGGAGGAGTTGTGGGTTGTGTGTGTCTTTATCTGCAGAATATGGAGCTATGCTAATAGTGGGAACATAGTAACGAGAAAAACAAGAATGAATTTGTTGAATGAAAAGCGTTCGTTGATACTGTGAAGATTAAGAGTGCCGATTTGAAAGATAAATATTTGTTTATTGGTTGGTTATTTCTCGCCTCTCTGTGATCCCATGAAAGCTGCAACTGTGGAGCACATGCTAGATTCATTTTTGGATTTATTTCTTCGTTCCCTGTAGGCTCAGGGAAATACTGCTCTTCACTTCGCAGCTGAAATGGGGGACATCAATATGGCCAGATTTCTTCAAGGTGCAAAAGCCAAAGCGAACGTTCCCAATGATGTACGGTTTGTCCTACATTTCAGATTTAAACAATGCAAGCTAACGGATCTAACGGCAACTTTATAAAAATTTCATTTTGCTTGGTTGAATAATCAGACGAATTATTCTTTTTGCGATGCTCTGCCAATAACCTCTCATGCATGAACGAAACTTAATCGCTAAGGTCGATAAGTGGGTTCTCACAGCTCATGTATGGAGTGCAACAATCAGTAAGTATCCTTTTGCGTTGCATGTGCTGTTTAACCATCATTTGGGCTGGACTATGACATGAGAAAAGCGTTTTTCCACTTTATCAACCAATCACAAGACATTTTTGAGCATGTGTCCTGTGATTGGTTAATCAAGTGGATCGTATTATACATCCAGGTGTAGTTTCTGCTCAGTACTTGAAATGTTTCCTTTTCGTCCAGTGCCAAAACTATGAAGGATTGCTTTTCATTTCAGTATCGTGGAACAACCAACTCCATAATGGTTACAAGTGCCAAGAGAACATTGGTTCATACCACATCAAACCAATGAGAACTTTAAGTGATTAGATAGCAATGGCAGTAAACGCAGAGCAGAAGTTTTGCGTCTGATTTGCAAAAGGCGGTTATATTGGAACCATCTAAAATTACTTTAGTCCCCGATTACTTTCGACACTAAATTGCGAACAAACCTTGAAGCCGTTAACCTACTATGACTGGTGCGCGTACGCCTGGATTCGCCTTAGGCCTCCCCAATCTATGACTGGTGCGCGTACGCCTGGGTTCGCCTTAGGCCTCCCCAATCTATGACTGGTGCGCGTACGCCTGGGTTCGCCTTAGGCCTCCCCAATCTATGACTGGTGCGCGTACGCCTGGGTTCGCCTTAGGCCTCCCCAATCTATGCAGTTTGTGTCCTGAGACAACTTCACTCTTGTTACAGGCGGGAGACACGCCCTTACACATAGCATGCAGAAAAAAACAAGTGAATATTGTGGAATTGCTGCTGGGGAAATTCGGAGCTAACATCCACATAAAAAACAAGGTATTTTGTACACGTAACTTGTTAAAAAACAATAAAGCACTTTATTGTTGCGGATTATCATGTTTCCGAAGGACCTGGCAAGCTTTTGGAAGGTTTTAAAAGCGGGAGAAGTTTTATTGACGTTCAAAGTCCCAAACTTCTGTTTCTTTTTTGAAATGATCCTTTTCAAAGGCGAGGAAATATTATGTGTCGTTATTTTTGGTGTTAGACGGAATTGAAAGGCATGCGAAGTATTTGATTCTAGGTATAAAATCCAGGTCCCCTTTTCCCTTGCATCCTGACATCAGTATGCAAGTTCTCTCTACCGCTATCTAAACATTTCCTAAGGTACTTAGAGGGAGAATTTGTCCAACAATCAAGAGCTGTTTAAGTTTGCAATCATTTCCTTTATTCTCGGGTCGTTAATGTTTGATTCCTACAGGGACGCACTTGTGCTGTGTGGTCTTTGCATTCTCTCTGATCGGAGTGCCGCTGCATGCACTAAGTTTATCCAGAGAGTTCGGGACACTGGTGTCCTTGCTTACTTGCTGCCACATCGCACAACTGTGTCCCATGGATACAATCTATACTCAGGCACTCTTAGAGATGATCCCGCTAGGGCTTTTACTAATCGTCTCGATAAATTTATTACTTATAGGTATTCTTAGTTAAATGTTTCATGTTATTGTATAGATATGATTTGTATCCTGACCACTCATGTAATTTAGCTGTAAGCTACAAAAAGAGTAATTAAACTGATTATTATTATTATTATTATATTATTATTATTATTATAATTATCCAGAGTTGACTCTATTGGGAGAAATAAGATGTTCATTACGCCTATGGGTTAACCCTCTAACTCCCACGAGTGACCAAGACAGAATTTGTTCTCATCGTATCAACACAACATCAAGCAGACAAAAGTTGAGAATCAAGAAAAAATATCAATGAGGGGATTATTGATTGGTCCAATGCCAAATTCTCCAAACCAACATCTTTGGAATTGGATAGCAGACAGTTAGGAGAATTATGAAGGAGATCTTGGGAGTGAAAGGGTTAAAACGGTTGCTATTTTTGGCGTGAGGGTATCTCGGTTTTCCACAAATCAGGCAAGCTCTGCTTATACCACGCCCTCCCCCCCACCCACCCACCCCCCACTCGCACGGCTAATCTTACTGGAAACCAAAATATAAGGCTAAAACTAACCACAATTTTTATCCTAAATTTTCGCTTTATTTGTGTAATATGCAGTAATGGTAAGGTAATAATAGTTGTTTTTAACGTGATGTTTCTATCAGATTGGCGATACACCTTTGTTTGTTGCTGTCCGAGTAAATTGCACACAAGCGATCAAGGACTTTTTGCATACTTCACAAGTGGATCAAGAAGTCAGATCTGGTAGAACGGTAGGTGACGTGCCATTGTCTAGCCATTTCCTTCTTTTGATCTTTACATTACCTACTCAATCCGTGAAAAGAATACAAATATCGTTGTCGATAAGAGTACAGACCACACTAAACCACTTTCGATTTGTTTTTTAATGCAATGTCAACAACGACAAATGAGCCAATCCGAATGCCACATTACTGCCAATTGTGGTAAAAAAAATATAAATCTACTGAGAGCAAGAGAAAAAGGAAAGGGTGACAATAATAAACCAAACAGGAAGGTGGACGGTTTAGGATTGTAAATAAATATATAATATGGAAGCAGTGAAATAGAAAAACATAAAAGATACAGTGACAGACAAATAGGTACTAGGAATGAAGAAGATTTAATCGAATCAAACACAAATAATTAGGAAAATGTTAAGGCTAAAAATTGATAAACTGTGGTCTTGCAACCCAGCTCCACAGGGCTCTGAGTCCCGCTGTAGTCCTGTTCTTTGTTGATGTATGTAAGACTTTATTTTATAGAAAAATGGAGATACTTTGATGCACATCGCGGTTAAAAACAAAGATCAAGAATTGGCCAAACTCCTGGTACAATGGGGAGCCCCACCGGACGAACAGAACGTAAGTTGATCTGCATCAATTACTAGAGGAGTGATATATCGTGAGAAAAAAATATATATATCTTATTAACCAAGCGCGAGGGCCGTACTGGGAGAATATTGGCCCGAGGTCTTGACAGTACGGACCGAGCGCAGCGAGGTCCGTACAAAAAAGACCGAGGGCCGATATTCTTCCAGTACGGTCCCGAGCAAGCTTGGTTAATAAGAGATTTATTACACGACTGAAGTTCAAAGGGACACAAGTGCAGTATCATTCGGGACCATTCGGGACCATTCGAGACAGTGCCCGGTTCAATACTGAGAGAATATTGACCGGCAATAGAGCATTTTGATTGGTTGATTTTAGTTATTGGCCCTCTGACTGCCCGAGTCGTGTTATAAAATACTATAACGATCGAGTTTTTTTTTTTTTGCGTTTCGAAAAACCAAAACCAAGGTATTCACAACAGCCAATCGGAGTGAAGGATTACGTCATCAATGGGCAATAAGAGCTCCTAAACAAGCAAACTGTGCAAAACGCGGGAAAACGCGAGTGTATAAATTAAGATTGGTTTTTAGTTTTGAATGTGATTGGTTGAGATGGTAGCGCGAGTATTCTGGACCAATCGAGGAGAAAAGTTAAGCGAACCAAAGCAATGATGGATTACCTTTGACACTCAGTTGAAAACGGTACTAATGGAACAGCTTGAAATCCAGTGTCTCTCGATTGAATCTTTTGGGGTTGGCTGTTGTTTACGAGGGAGAGAAAGATCGAGGATAAAACCTCTCTCAGGATGGAAGATGAGGGCAAAGAGCACTTTTCATAACAACCGAGAAGAACATAGGTAATGGCCAGACAGAGTCAATTCAGTTTTCAGTGGGAGCAAAAATCGCTTCTTAAGCGTTTGAGGTGAAGTCTTCGTCAGAATAACTCCCTGAACAATCAAACACGAGTTATACTCTAATGCGCCAGTCGATCATTTGGTGATAGCTTCTGTTTTCTATTTCGTCTGTGTTGCTTCATAGGATGAAGGAAAAACTCCATTACATGTAGTAGCACAAAAAGGTGACGAAGAAATGGTGAAATACCTACATGGCTTGAAAGTGAATCCCAACACACTTGATAACGTAAGTAACTTATCTCACGAGTGGAATTGTTGCATGGGGGCATACGAAGGAAGTGAGAAGAAGAACTAACATCCAGTAACGAAAAGTGTCTTATGAACATTGTCGTCTCGATTGCTTGAATTTGAGCCGTCGACCAATTGAATTTGAATGAGAGGAACCCGAAACCTGGAGAGCCCAAAAGGAAATTAAATTCTTCAACAAAAGACCTTGGATTGGTTGGTTGCATGGACTCGTATGTAATCAGTTAGACACTCATACTTGAGTTTTGTCCTAGTAGTACGACATGTGAAAGTCTTTCTTTCTTTTACCCACAGGACGACATGAATCCTCTTCACTTGGCAGCCAGTGCTGGACATCAAAACATCGTGTCTTTTTTTCTGGACAAATTTAAAGTGGACGTGTCTTCCAGAAGTAGGGTAAGGAAACTATTTACATGATGTGCCAATTAAGATCCTGAAAATCTACCCTCTAGAGTCCCACAGTTTTAAGCAAAATGCTCAATTGCGCGACTGAAAGTAAACCCACGCGGCTTCTGGGCAAAGTAAAAGGTCCATTTTTCAAAGATCGAGAGGTAATTGTCTAATGCCCCGCTCAAAAAAGGCTGCTATCGTTTTGATTTACACGCGCATTCCGTCTAAAATTGAAGATATCAGGTGTTGCTGAAATCCCGGCTTGTTCTGGGATGACTGGCAAATTGGTCCATTTCTATTGAATATTATTTATTTTTAAAAAAAAAGAAGTTTTTGGCCAGGTGGAATGAATTCTATAATTTATCTACGTTAATTGTTTTATTGAGAAATTACGACAAAATCACGAAAAATGCTTAATCAGTGTGATCTGGCCAGTTAGTGCCGTTTAAAAATAAGTGCTCCGCAGTTACGGAATAAGATGTACCCAGTGTGGAACGTTCTTCTGGGTATGACAGGGACCATGCATATTTGTCCTAGTTGCCGATTTACCTTTTTACTTCCAAGATCTGATTTGTTATTCTCCCTCTGCTTGCTAAATATTTCCTTGTAAATTAGTCGCGAGAATTTGGTGTTACATCACGATAACAGCTTCTACCTGATAAGTTTGAATATTCTTATTACCTGTGTTATAATATCATTCAATCAAGCATAAACTCAACAACTAGTAACGAGCTTTTTGACATGCCCGCCGACACGAAAGTTAAACAACACAATGTACATGGCTTCCCGTTTTCGGGGCACCCTTGTAAGTCACTCAGAACGCCCCATCAGTGTCCTCTCAACAATCCCTAAGGTCTTCGAAATGCTTAAGTTTGATCAGTTGTATCGTCATTTCTCACCTCTGTTTTTGGACAATATGTCTGGTCTTCTTCGCAGTCATCCGTGTTGTACTGCCTTACTCAAACTAACTGAAGACTGGCGTCTAGCCCTGGACTCGAAAAAGGGTGTGGGGGTGATTGCAATTGATTTATCAAAAGCATTTGACTCAATATGCCATAATATTTTACTTGCTAAGTTACGAGCGTATGGCTGTTAAGAGTCTGCCATTAGGCTCATTCAGTCGTATTTCACTGACCGTTTCTAAAGAGTGAAAGGCAATGGGAGTTCTTCTGATTGGCTACCAGTTCGGTGTGGAGTTCCTCAAGGCAGCCTGCTAGGACCCCTTTTTTTCAATATTTTGTTAATGATGTTAATTATACAGTCGGCACCTTCTCACTCCGTCTATACGCAGACGATACAACACAGTACGCAGCCCACACGTCCCCTGTAGTGCTTGAATCTACTGACCCTGAATCATGATGTTATAAAACTGACACAGTGGTTCTCCGCTAACCATCTTCATGTCAACGCAGCTAAGACGCAAGCAATGACCCTGGGCAAATCTCAGTTTACATACCGCTTTTCAGTGGAGGATTAGATAATTGACATTAAGCCTACTATAAAAATTCTTGGCGTAAACTTGGACGAGGATCTGAATTATAAGCCTCATGTGGATTTTATGCTAAAAAAAGCTTACGCTAAAATAGCGGACTTGCGTAAAATAAAGCGATTGGTTCCTTCAAATGTGATGATCACTTTATACAAAGCCTACGTGCTACCGAACTTTGAATACTCTTCTCCATTACTGCTAGGGATTTCGCGAACATTGAACAACAAACTTGAACGTGCCAATCATTATGCATTAAGATCTATTTTAAATTTGGGGAACTCAGTCTCCTACGACGATTGTCTATCTATCGCCTCAATGGCCTCACTTGAGCAAAGACGTATCGAATATTCGCTCACTGCATTTTTCCAAAGTTTTAGGATGCACGGCCCTAACTATATAACTAATTTTTTTAAGCCTAGGGTTACCAACTACAACCTACGAGGTAGTGGATTAAACGTCTCTCAACCATCCTATAATAATCGTTTTATGCATAATTCTTTTTCTTACTTTATTGCCCATGTGTGGAATAAATTGCCTTTGTCTACCAAATCAGCTCCTACGGTCCAGCATTTTAAATCATTAATCAAAAATGTAGAGTATAAAGCATGTCAATGTCAGAGCTGTATCTTGTAGCTTTTTTTTCTTTTTTTTTTTAACTTTTATATCAATTTTTATTGTATATAGTTTAATGAATTTATCTCATATCGATATTTATCTATTATTTAATTTATATTTCCTTTAGTCGAGCGTTTTATACATGAGCCCTTGGCTCGGGAGATTGGGTGACCACTCCCCACGTTATCGACGATAAATAAAGTTCATTCATTCAGGGGTTCCTAAGGGGATCCCCAAAGGTTTCAATATTACAACAACCTGTTTGCTGTATAATATATGTATAATATAGGGCGAAGTTACATGTTTACCACTTCTGGGAGTAAGATAGTTTAAGATGGCTGTCTGTATACAAACTGATTGCTCAAAATCGTTCTTCTTTAGGATGGCAGTACCTTACTTCATCAGACGTGCATGGCGGGTCAGTTGGACGCCTCCAATGCCTTGATAAAGAAAGGTGTCCTTGTACACATGCCTAATAAGGTAATGCTATATCATATTTTATACATTACTGGCTTTTACACAGAGGGTACAATTTGGTCACGTTATTAGGGCACCGGCTCCTTTGGTCCTGGGTTAAAGTTCAGCACTGTGCTAGAGAATACGTAGATCTGGAATCGGTGGTGCCAAATTTAACTCTAAAACGTTTGCTTTTGACAGTTTTCCATCTCTTAAATAATATTTGTGGTTAATTAATATATTTCCTTTTAACTGAACAGAGTGGTAGCTTATGTATTCACGAGGCGGCGAAGAAGGGTCACCTAGGTTTGGTTAGAATGTTGATCGAAAGAGGAGTTCCCGTAAACTTCCAGAATAAGGTAAGGAGTAAAAATAACCGAACGATTTCCTTTGTGAGTCATTCTTTTAATAGGCTATCCATCAATGGCAATAAACTCCTCCGAAGTACTTTTCTTTAACTTTCTAGTTAAAGCGGTCAGACACGAGCTAAAAACGAAGGACGGGTGACTGGACTGTGACTATAAACTGAAGATTTTGAGATCGAAATAACCCTGTCTTAGATCACGAACCTGAACAAGTCTAAAGTGTATGTCCGTAAAGAGGGATCAAAATGAAAGCAAAATACTTGAAGTAGTTCCACGAATGAGTTCATTTAGTGATGTGATCAGACTCTTTTGTCCTTTATATAACGGATCGAGAATTTTTGTTCACAGTAAAGTAGTTAACTGTTGAGTTCATTTTAGTTATGTGATCAGCTATGTTTGTCCTTTACAAAACAGATCGAGACTTTTGTTCATTATAAGGTGCTGTGTCACTATGTTATGAATCAATTTCTGGGGTCGTAGAGGATTAGTCGAAGAAAGAATAAAACATGTAGGTAATCGTTTGGTAGGTTAGACGAAGTCCTAAGGAATGAGGACTGTTGAGGATGAGAAATATTGACACCGATTGCAAATGATAAATTGCAACATTTTGGGGAACTTTTCTCAAGATCCACAGACCTTGACTTGGATATTTTAATTTGTAAAACTCTGGAATCTTACGAGTCTGGTAAAGAATCGTTCTTGTTCGTGGTTTGTACAGTGCTGCTGCACAAAGCATTTATTCTTGGCCTCACTCTTCTTATGTCTGACAGCGTAAATACACTCCACTTCATCTGGCTGCTCTTAGTAAGAAACATCAAGTTGTGCAACTGCTGATTGGACACGGGGCGGAAGTCACAGCTATCGGTGGTTTGGTAAGGCTTTTAGAAATCTCTGTTACTTTACAGCGCGACTAAGTATCGTAATACCAAAACCAGAGAAATCACAACGCTCAATAAAAGGAAAAGAAAACTTCACAAGGAATCAATCAGATCTCAGAGAAAATACGTGTAACCAGTCAGAAGCGCAGAAAACCTTGAGTGGTCAATTTGGGATGGCTTAAGTTCTGCAACTGATTGGCTGTTAGGCTGCTTAAGCTCTGCATCTGATTGGCTGTTAGGCTGCTTAAGTTCTGCGTCTGACTGGCTGCCAAGCTGGTTTGAGTTTTATACACCAATTACATAGCAAGGGAAAAAAGCGATACCATTTCAGTTGCTGTGATTATTTTGGATATTCAGTTAGACTTTGCTCTGAATTTCTCTGCTAACTCACAGATGAGGTTCGAATTTTTGATACGCCATTTACGCTCGACAAGAAAACTGGCACTTGGTGTCAATGAATTACTCTCACATCTTCTGACTCCTTCTATTTTCGTTTGTGGTTTTGTAGATGAGGTATGTTGGCCTGTTCTAGTTAAATAGTATTTTAAACCCTTATTATTACAATTTTAGGCGAAAGAAACTCCACTACATATGGCTGCCAAAGTTAAGGGAGGAGAAAAAGTTGTGGACGTTTTGATCAAAAGTGGAGCTGACCCAGACACTGCAAAGGACGTAAGATTCTAAAGAAATTTAAAATGTTTTTTAATCGGCTTACAACTTAGTCTACTGTGGCGGACCAATCACTATTGATATAGTGATTGGTTTACGCGTAATGCAAACTTCCCCCCCCCCCCCCCCACTTCCTCCTGGTGCAGATCACAACCAACCCCTTTGTGACAACAGCAACAAACCATTGAAAACATTGTCAGGGGTATGATTTGATATCTCTAAAACAGACTTGTGGTTTCCATCCACAGAATGGTGAGAGAGCTCTTCATTTAGCTGCCAGGTGTGGAAATTTGGAAGTAGTAAATATCCTCTTGCGAGAAAATACTGAGGTGGCCCGCAGGAGCAAGGTATACTTAAAATTACTACTTTTGACATTCAATTCAAAATTGCTCTAAAGGACTCAATTGTTATATATTCTGTTGCAGTCAGGAGATACCCCACTTCACTTTGCCTGTCAAAATGGACACTTTCAAATAGTGGAGGCTCTGATCAAGCAACTTTTCAAGGACAAGACCTACCTTCTCGCTCGTTTGATTGTCAACATACCAAATAATGTAAGTTTATGGTTTATTGTACGGACCTGATGTTACCACACAACTGTGCAAAATTCTCTTCCACCAGCGAAGGCTTCCTTAAACCCTTTACACTCTTGCATTAGTATTCATATTCTCAACACTGATTTCTCTAAATTTTCTATGATACTAGCAAAGTGTAGTTCAGTTTTTGAGAACAGGAGTTTTGTAAAATAGTGATTATTTGCAATATTCTCATAACCTTTGCATTTGATTCGAGGGTGATACGGTAAGGAGAAACAAGAGGCTAGTCACTCTTGGGGGTTAAAAGTTTCACTGATCTAAAGATCATTTCTAAGCATTGTGTGCCATACATTTCCTGCAATTTTGACCTTGAGAATTTACTCCACAATCCAACAATCAGGTCTCCTTCTGATATTTTAATTTCCTCACTTCACCTTTCTCCTTAAAAAATTATTGTTATATATTGTAAGGATAAATTTCTCATCGGCCACATCTGGGAGCGGAAGGGTTAACGCGTTACTATTTGCTTTAAGCTTGGAGTGACCGCCCTTCATTCGGTGGCTGGTATTCCTCAAGGAACAGCGGGTACAGAAGATCTTGTTAATACTGTGGAGATTCTTCTTAATCATGGTGCAGACCTGACTTTTTCAACGTACCAGGTAATGCGCAATAGTGTTGAGAATAGTAGCCTGGGAGAATTGTACGTTACTGTAGCTGAAACAACAGTAGTAGCCTGCGGGCAGGCCGTCATTATTGACGCTGAAGGACGAGTGTTCTTCGCCTGTAAGAGTCGGAGGCCTGAACCAAAGAGAACCGGCGTGAGGTCTGGCACTCATTATTAGTGCCCAACCCCTCACAGACCTCTCACCGGCTCTCTTTACCAGGCCTCAACTTTTCTTGCAGACTTCCAGCTTCTTTGGTATGTAAGCTTTGTCGTCATACATCATTTTATTTGTGTGTTTTTTTTTTTTTTTGAAGAACTACACTCAATATGATCGCGACTGCTATGAAAGGTTTCCTTTATGACTAGCCTCTTTTAATTCATTGTTTTAATTTTTTTGCGTTATTTAGAAAGGAGAGACACCCCTTCACTGGTGCGCACGGTCAGGAAACTATCAAATGATTGAGAAAATCTTTACTTTCCCAAAGGTTCCAGAGTACATTAGACTGAGTATCATCAACAAGACAACTGCGGTAACTAACACAACACTATACACGCAGTAGGGTGGACTTCTAATTCTGATTTCTTCGTGTGGGACACAACTGTCTGGTTGACTCAGCTGTCTCAACAGAGGCATAGACAGGGGAGGGCGAGGGGGAGGGGAAGGGAGAGGGGAAGGGGGAGGGGAAGGGGGAGGGGGGAGGGGAAGGAGGAGAGTAAGGGGGAGGGGAAGGGGGAGGGGAAGGGGAAGGGGGAGGGGAAGGGCTTATATTCAAGGGCTGGGTGGTTCAAAGGTGGGTTAAGATAAACCAAGGTTAGCGGGAAATTTGATTTCAGATCCAAAAACTTTAAAAGAAAATTTAGTTTAATTCCATCTGTCTACAATTTCATGGTTATATGCTCTGACAAGAATTGGGAAAATTATCCCAAAACGGCTTTTGAGCAGAGAAATGTAGAAACCATGGATTAAAATTTAACCCTGGGTTAGCGCGAATCGGCCTTCGAGCAACTGGGCTCAAGGTCCTACTTGGGCGGTTAGTTGGACAGTCAATTGAAGTGATCACTACCAGCAAGAAACTACTTGGGACAATTTTAAACTAAAACCATTCTCAGATACAATGAAATATACGAAGTTCATATATTTTGAACTGCGGTATTAGATACATATGATGCACGATCCTCGCAGTAGATAGCGCTATTTAAGCAATAGCGAAAATCAGACCTGAAAAAATTCAGGTCTGATTTTCGCTATTGCTTAAATAGCGCTATCTACTGCGAGGACCGTGCATCATATGTAAAACCATTCTATCCTATACACGATATGTAAAATTCTCGTATTTCTAAAAAAGGAGATTTTCATGGTTTTGTAGAGCGGAGCGTCCCCACTGATGATCGCCTCGCAGTATGGCATGCTAGAAGTGGTGCAAGCTCTTTTGCGTTTTCACGCCAGAGTGGATGTTTTTGACGAGGTACCATGTGATCTAAATAAAATTTAACTAATTATAAAATTAAACCTTAAAAAATACTGGTGTTATATCAACTCAATGTATTCTCTTCGGTGTATTCCCCTCGCATTGCAAGAGTAAGCCGAGTTGTCTTTTTAAGTTAGCTTATCATTGGTAACTAGCATAAATACTTTTCACTCAAGAGAGACCACAAAATATAAGCTCAGAGAGATGAAAAAAAAAAAAAAAAAACAAGATTAAAAGATGGAGGAGATAAAAAAGAAGACTTTGTAGAGTGGAATTGTGGAATTAGAGCTGATACTTTTTATTTCCCTCTAGTAAGATGGCATGGAATTTTGTGGGGATTTTTCTCTGTTTTGCGGGAAAAAATGTCCGCCATTCTACATGACTAAAATGTCTTCTGGTAACGAATTATTACGATTTTATGTTGAAGGAGCAGAAGAATGACAAGAGAAGTATTTTTTTGGAAGTTTATTTCTTGTCGATATATACAGAGGGGAGCTATGCGGTGGATGATTTGTAGATAGATATTTAGAGAGTGCACGCATTGAAACTTCTCGTTGCTTTTGTATTTCAAGGCAGGCGGCACAGCTCTGCACTACGCTGCATCCAGAGGACATGTGGAGGTTGCACGTGAACTGTTAAATAGCAAAGCTTATGTGAACGGCAGAACCAAGGTTTGTGCAAAACTTTTAGTTTCAGATCTCACAGAACCACTCATTCTAAATTTGGTTCTTAAAAAATGTTTTCATATACTTTTTAAAGTATTTACCACCCCAATTTGAAGCCTGATATTATCTAAACAAGTCTACGTGCGAAAACTCTGAGAAAGAATAAGTAGTTTCTTTAAACGCAATGACAGACAAATGTGGAGAATACGTTCAATTTCACATGTCACAGCGCCAGGAGTCATGTGAGTTCCTTTACTGTCTGAACTTCTAACAGTAAAGGAACTCAAACGACTCCTGGTGCTGTGACATGTAAAATTTAATGTAAACTGAATCTTAACCTCTTGTGTCTTGCGCAAACAACTCGAAAATGCGTTTGGCCATTGAATACAAGCAAGTCCCAAAGTTGTGTGTGATGCAGTGGTTTTGGAGTTAGCACTCGGCTCCCTCAAATATTCCCAACCGTTTGCTCGATTTTTAGTTATTAGCCCCTCTAAAGTGTATATTTCTGGTTTTTTTGTTTGTTGCTTTTGTTTTATTTTAATCGTTATTTATGATGAGACACACTGTAATGTACGGATTCATCACTCCCAAACATTGATTCAGATCAAACAAACAACTTAAAGTTTCATCCATTGCTTCAAACGTGACAAAACTTAAGACCAAAGGTAACAAAAGAGTAATTGTTGGAGTCACATCAATTTTCATTCTCTGCTTTCAACAAGTTTCAGTTATTGCCAGTTGACGTTCGAACACATCTTGTCACGACCCAGCAAATGACAACAGTTACTAACTGCTAAATTTTACCCAAATTGATAACCTCATATGTATTGGTCATTAATGTTCTCTTTTCAGCCAAATGTCCGTTATTCAAGCGATAAAACACGCAAAGACAACAAAGAAGATTTGCCTGTAAGGGCTGCATTTATGACTTCACTAGAATATTTCCTCTACGAAATCTTCCTTTAAATCATCTGTCTTTGCCTTTTAGCGCACTGCACTCTGATAAATGGCCTTGTTACACTCTTTTAAATAACTTGCATAATCAGAAAAAAATGTTAAGTCATAGCGTCTTTTTTTTTATAAGAAGAGTTTATTCTATTAGTATTTTTCGATTGAGTGTCGAAAACCAAAGTTTTCACAGCAGCCGGTCAGACGAAAGGGAAATTTCATGAGTAACTATTGAGAACTCAGAGTGAAAACGCACAAGCTGCCTGAAGCGCGGGAAAAAAGGGGGTGACCAAGTCGTAATTGGTTTGATTTTTGAATCTGATTGGTTAAGAAATGGTGGGAGTTTTGTGGACCAATCGAGAGGCGAAGTGAAAGAAAACAAACGAAGTCGACGCTTAATTGAAAACTGCTCTGTGATAAAGCAGTACTATACACAAATGGCCTCTGCTTTGCTCTTCTCTGCATACTGACGAATAAATAAGCTAATAAATAAACAAATAAATAATGAAATAAATAAACGATCAATAAATAGATACTTGAGTAAATAAATGAATAAATGCATAGATAAATAAAAAATAATTTTTAATAATTTAGTCTTCTCTCTCTCTATTTCTACGTACGAATATTTGATTAAAATAAAATTTACTTCGCGAGTCATCGTCTTGCCACACCAAGAATTTCCAGGTTGGTATTAAAATATATTAAAACGCCGAAGTAACTAAATTTTAAAGACGTTAGCCGAAGCGTGCAAGGTTCTTTCTTCCACAAATGATTCCAGTGACTGCGTTTAGATAGTTTGCTCAACTGCCAAATAAAGCGAAAGGGCGGTCAGCTATTTTCATTCCTGTTTTTATGCTATCCATATAAGAATTAGAAATCTTTTGTCAACTCGTCCACTCTGGAGATCTTTCTCGAAAATATGCGTTTCAGTCGTTTTTTTTACATTTGGATAAAAGCTTTGAAAACTTTGACGTCATATCTGTGTGCGAACGTGAATGATGCATTTTGGGTAGATAGCCTGAGCCTCAACTGAATTGTTACGAAGTTCCAAGGAGAAAAGCACCAAATATCGTCTTCACTTCTTTGTACTTAATAGTCACCTTTTTTCTTGTAGTTCACCGTGAAACTTTCTTAGTCTTAGAAACGTCTTTGCCAACTCTGTTCTGCTCGCAGTCACAAATCATACCTTATGGTACTGTTACGGTATTCAATAACGTATGGACCTTTTCCAGATCGGTACGACTCCTCTTCACATGGCAGCCGAGATGGGTCACCCAGAATTTGTTCGCGTGCTTATTACCAAGTATAATGCCATTACCGACCCACTGACTGTGGTGAGTATCTTCTAACATCAATATACATTACTGTTCTCTTTATATTTAACAAATGGTAAACACCACAGCGTACACTATTGAGTTATGGATGCACGCGGGAGGTTGCTTAGCACGAAAGAAGCGTAAGAGTCGCTCGAGGCGATAGCCGAGAGCGACTCTAGCTTCTTGAGTGCTTAGCAAACCTCCCAAGTGCATCCATAACTCAATAGTGTACGCTGTGGTGTTTACCATTTGTTTTATAACATTACATTGATACATTGTAGCTAAAGAGTTCCCTTTTATTTAACAAATCTTACGCGACCAGAAAAAACAAGCGCGCGCGGAAAAATAGTCTTTGCATTTGCTCACGTCAGCAGCGTACACCCATGGGCAAATGGGGGTCGCTAAATTGACCAATCAGAGCGCGTGCTTTACTTTGGTTATGTTATAATTCCTAAGGTACTTGAACTGAACAGAAGCAGTGTAACATGGTATCCATTTTTTAATCAGAACCCACTTCGATTGTGCGAACCCGGTGTTCCTATTAACTATAAACCAACCTATTTCACTTTTGACTCATTGCTTTAGTTGTGCTTGCTGCTTTTTCATGAATACTATAATAAGAATGATTTTTCTCCAGGACAAAAAGAGTCCCCTTCATTTAGCAGCTGAGTATGGCAGGCTTGAAGTGTGCAAGGTTCTACTGGATCTACGGGCGGATGCTAATGTGGCAGACAGTGTGAGTTCTTTCGGCTAGATAACTTCCACAACCGATGTCACTGAGAACCTTTGACAATGAGTATGCAGTTTCTGGCCAGATCAGTTTTCTGGTCTGAGTCATTTCTGTTAAAGGAGAACTGTCTCCCATATACTGGTGGGGCATTTTAGTTTCCCATAGGACGAAAATTTAGGGTTGACACAGACTTACCGTAGATATTTCGACAATGTCTTTGATGGGTGCAAATCACAGAGTCATTGACAGGAGAAAAATCGAAAAATTTAACAAAATTCTAGAACGTGATTGGTTCATACCTGCCCGATTTGGGCGCTAATTGGACAGTGTACGCGTCATGCCTGTGTGATTGGACAATACGCGTCATGCGCTTACAGATGATTAGTTTGTTTCTCTAATTTTGTCAAAGTTTTGAGAATTAGTAACACCGAGGGCTTTGCGTCGTCCAATTCTATCTATAATCAAACTCGTGATTAACAATTTACTATTAATCACTCGTATGATTACAGATCGAACTAGACGTTACTATTTCCTATAACCAAGCGTTGAAAGTAATGCAAGATTGCATTGCATATGCTTCCTTATGCTATGTAGTTGATGAACTTGTGCAGCCTTTATAACCAATTAGATGCATAACTAAAACAAGCGAATCTTCATCACTCGGGCTGTCCCGCTGTTAAGGGAGTTTGGTTATACTTACCACGAGTTCTTGCCGACTCTTTACCCTTCACATCCAAACTTCAATATACATATTCTCCACACTATCTTCCACATACAGTCGAACCTCCACTAACGACTATCTCTCTACAATGACCATCTCTCTACAACGGCCACGTCATTTGGTCCGGGTGGGCTGTCCATACATTACACCCCTACCTCCCTACAACGGCCACCTCTCCACAAAGGTCACGTTATTTAGTCCCGGTGGGCTCTCCATACATAACACCCTTATCTCCCCATAACGGCCACCTCTCCCCAAGGGCCACCTCTCCACAACGGCCACGTTTTTTGGTCCCGGTGAGCTGTCCATACATTACACCCCTACCTCATCACAACGGCCACCTCTCCATAACGGCCACGTTATTTGGTCCGGGTGGGCTGTCCGTACATTACACCCCTACCTCCCTCACAACGGCCACCTCTCCACAAAGGTCACGTTATTTAGTCCCGGTGGGCTCTCCATACATAACACCCTTATCTCCCCATAACGGCCACCTCTCCCCAAGGGCCACCTCTCCACAACGGCCACGTTTTTTGGTCCCGGTGAGCTGTCCATACATTACACCCCTACCTCATCACAACGGCCACCTCTCCATAACGGCCACGTTATTTGGTCCCGGTGGGCTGTCCATACATTACACCCCTACCTCCCTACAACGGCCACCTCTCCACAAAGGTCACGTTATTTAGTCCCGGTGGGCTCTCCATACATAACACCCTTATCTCCCCATAACGGCCACCTCTCCCCAAGGGCCACCTCTCCACAACGGCCACGTTTTTTGGTCCCGGTGAGCTGTCCATACATTACACCCCTACCTCATCACAACGGCCACCTCTCCATAACGGCCACGTTATTTGGTCCCGGTGGGCTGTCCATACATTACACCCCTACCTCCCTCACAACGGCCACCTCTCCACAAAGGTCACGTTATTTAGTCCCCGTGGGCTCTCCATACATTACACCCCTACCTCCTTATAACGGCCACCTCTCTACAGTGGTCACTTCTCCACAACGGGCACGTTATATGATCCCGGTGGGCTGTCTATACTTTCATTTAAACCTCTCCACAACGGCCACTTTCTTCTGTCCTCAAGGAGGCCATTGCGGAGCGGTTCAACTGTATTCACTTTGTTTCTGACCAAGAGAATTTGTTTGATGATCAAACGCTTTTTAATTTAGTGATCATTTAGTTTATTTACATAACTTTAATGTTTGAGGCACTGTAAACAGAAATTAGAGGAGAGGGGAGGGGGGGGTGGGGAAGGGTTAGGATGTAAACCTTTGATCTGATTTGCTGTTGGGATTACATTGGTTTTGTTTTCGCTTTTGTTGTTGTTGTTTCCTTGTTTGTATTTTCTTTCTTTTTTTTCTGCGACACCGAACATAAAAACACGATTTATTAATGTAATTACGTGGCTTTTGTCTTGAACAGAAAGACATGATTCCTGTACATTACGCTGCCCTGAATGACAGGGAAGAAGTCGTCGAATTATTTTTTAACCTGAGACCCGACACCATGACACAAGTTAACGCGGTAAGCTCAGGAAAACTCCATTTTTTTTTGTTTGCTCGTTGTTTTGTTGTGATTTCTACGACTGTAGGTAACGAAGATGCGACTGAACCACTGCCGTCTATGATCTATCAAATATCTTTAATAATCAGATGACAAATCAGACTAGATTGAAGCATATTTTAAAGACAATTTTTGTCTCTCCCCAACTTGTGGCTTCGTGGTTCAGTCGTAGTGGCACCCAACTTGTATGGGGGGAAGGGGAGGAAGCGGGGAAGGGGGGAAGGGGGGAAGGGGGGAAGGGGGGACGCGACGCGGATCGTATCTTGTCTAACTCTGAATTTTTAGGCTTCTTTTCTGCAATTCCATTAAATTTAGTTCATCTGCAAGGGTTAGTTCTTTACTCAAATATCTTTTGTTTGCTTTTTCTTGTCAGGAGGGACTAAACGCGTTACACATCGCCTCCTCAAATGGAAGTATTCAAGTTGTAAGGAAATTGGTGAAGCTTGACTTTGCCAAATGTTCATCTGACAAGGTGAGGGAATAACCTTTAGCTCCCACAAGAGATTAACATTTTTACCACAAGTAGCCGTTATATGGTCAAAATTTGTTGTATGACGTTTTGATAACTGTAATGACGAATATGGTTGTCGGTAAGAGTACAGACCACACTTAACCACTGTCGATTTGTCAAATAGCTTCTCCCTTAAATATCTATACATTATCCAGCACAATGAGAAGTACTCAGTTATAGGGTTAAAGTTTGTCATCTTGATCTAACACCAAATTCTTGCAACTAATTTACGACGAAATGTATAGCAGCTAGAGGGAAGAAGTAAAAATCAGATCTTGGGAGTAAAAGGGTGAAAAGAAAGAGTGAGCCACATTTTATTTGTGAATCTCCCAACTGAACGGGGCATTAGACGGATTTAGGCTAACGTGTTCACATCCTTGATGCTATACAACTCAGACTATGCAATGCTTCCGTTGTGCTATTTTCAGTTTTACATGCAGAAGACTGCATATGCGCATGTCCAAACAGAGCATTTGTAACCTTCCATCACATCATTTGAATTTAGCCTAGTAGCAAGAACAAATTTATACTCGATGGCCTAATTAACAATTATTCCACGTGCGCGCATTGGATATGAGATGATAGATAGCCAACGAGGCCTGTAGGGCTAAGTTGGCTATAATCATCTCTTATTATCCAACTACACTTAGACGAGTACAAATAACGCCATAGACGAGTACAAATATCACGCGGTATTTGTACTCGTCTATTATAGAGTACCGGTTAAACAGGTTTTCTCGCATCGCGCAAGCGAAGAATTGGATTGTAGTTACGAAAAAAAAAAAGTGGCGGACAATTTGAATCATATTTCCAACGACGAAGACTCAGAATGGCTGGCAAATATAGATCCAAGTTTATTAGATGAATCGAACAAAGAAAAACAGCTTGACGACCAGAAAATGTCTTTATTTAATGAAGAAATTAGAAACCACAACACAACGCGCCAATTCCGTTCCGCTTCGCATACTTCTGTCACGCACTCCTCGTAAATAAATATCCGCGAAATTCGCCTACACTGAAATAACAGTTTGGCGTGTTGGATAATAAATAACTTACGTATGATGCACGATCCCTCGCAGTAGATAGCGCTATTTATGCAATAGCGAAAATCATAAATAGCGCTATCTACTGCGAAGGATCGTGCATCATACGTATTAAATACCGCAGTTCAAAATATATGAACTTCATACATTCATTGTATCTAATAACTAATTTATTAGACGTTTTGTTGTGTAGTATCGCTGAGTATTTTTACTCGTTATTTGTATTTTGACTCGCCCTACGGGCTCGTCAAAATACGGCACAACTCGTAAAAATACTCAGCGATACTACATAACAAAACGTCTAATAAGATATAGATATTCAACAAGCTTGAGTGAAATGATTGTTTTAGTAAGAACGCCCCAAAACATAGATAAATCTTCCCAACCTAGTTATGTGAGAACAAACTGAATGTTACAATGTATAAAACACTTTCGGTTTGACTCGTTTTCATGCGCGCGCATGGTAGAATGGCTTCTCACCCATGATGGCTAAGCCAATGAAAACTCTTGAATTGCATTATCCAATGATCCAGTTTTTAATAGTTGGTGTTACCTATCTCTTGAGCAGGAGAATATGTAGTTTGTACATTTTTCATATTAATTCTTGCTAAATTTTGTTGGTTGTTGTCTGCAACACGCAAAATAGCCATTTCTGTAGAAAAAGGAGGGGGGATGGAAAGTTCATGGCAAAGGAGGGTTTCTGAAATGAACAAAGAATGTATCTAAGCAATCTTTTACGACCACCATGCCGAAAGCAGAAGCTAAATGAGATCATCTACACATAAACAAGATCGAACTTGCATTTGATATGGCCGGTACTTTCTTCTATGAATTGTCGTTTGCCTTTTGACTCAGTGACTAGCACTTCATTTAATTTCTCCTCACACTGAATCAAACACTAAAGTCAGGAGAATAAAGGAAATTATTATCACTGAACTATAAAGAAGCTCTAGATTGTTAAACGAATTCTCCTTTTCAGCATCTTAGGAAAACTATACAAAACAGTAAGGAGAATATGCATACTGATGTAAGAGTATAAAGGGTTAAAAGATCATATTTTCTTTCCCCTTCCCATTCATTTCACATGCTCCTGCTGTCAAGGGTTCCTATGGATCCCCCTTGGTTAACTGAGTTTTTGATATTGTATTTCAAAGGGACTACCTTGCTAAACAGTCTGTCTCAAATTCTCTTATCCTGTAGGGCGTCTTATGCAAACCTCTGCTGTTGGCTGCTCGTGGAGGCCATAAAGACATTGTGGAATTCTTGCTTCAAAATGGAGCCTCGCCGACCGAAGAAGACACGGTAAAACACACTCATCTCTTATCCTGTTTTCACTGTGTTGAACTTGTAGTTTATATTTGCGATAAATGAAACTATGTCAAGCAAGAAGGTACTAAATCATAAGAATTATCAGTTTAGCGATGTATGATGTACTGATGTAAAGCAGAATACGACAACAGACTGTAGTATTTCCCTTTGTTGAACGCGAAACGGGCGTGACGGAGTTCTGAGTCGCGATTACGCTAGTTTTCTCCTACATTTACTGACCGCTGCTTACGTTGTCGCCTTAAGCGCCGCAAAAGAGGAGTCTGATCTATGGTTATCCAACATTAACTCGAGTTTTATACATCTCGCTGATGCTTCACTGCACTTTGACTGCACTGCAATTTGCTTTGCTCCTAACGTGTGGCTTTGTAGATCAGTTGGTAGTGGAACCCAACTAATTTCTGAAAGGCCTGGGGTCTAATCACGTCGAAGCCCGGATTTTTTAGGCCTCTTTTCTGCTCTGTCTTTCATTACAGTTCGTCTGCGAGGATCATTTCTTTACTTGCAATGCATTTTGCGATGCTCTGTAGTAAAAGCCAAAGATAGGTTACCTATTCCGTTTCATATATACTTGTAGGAAGGCAATAGCGTTCTGCATTTAGCCGCCAAGTTTGGTCAAGTCAAAGTTATTGATATGCTATGGGGAAAAACACCACTTAACCGAACCAGTGTTAAGGTTTGTAAGAATTTCTTTTCATTCTTCTGTCATTTTTTGTGCTGTTCCTAGGAGAGATCTCAAAATGACAGGCGTGGTTTTTGTCTCTTCTATACTTTTAGTAAGTTGACCTTTTCACCTCCATAACTGACCAAAACAGAATTTCTCTCTACAATATCAATACAATTTCAAGCAGAAAAATGGTGGGAATAAAGAAAAATATCAATTAGAGGGTTTTTCAGTGGATCCAATACCAAATTCTCTAAACTTACTTCATGACAATTGTATGGCTGACAGTAAAAAGAATTACTAATGAAATCTCAGCAGTGAAAGGTTTAAGGTAAGCCTGCCTATGGAGTTATCGTCAGTAGTCCTTTTTATAATGGTGATGATATAAAATGTCCCTGGAATTGCTCTTTCCTCAAGAGTTGGTATCTGAAAGTGGTTAAAATACGACACGCTCATGGAATTTAACTATTATCACCTTTTTTCGACAAAATTTCCGATGTTTGCCGCTCTCCTTTCCCTTTCGAGAGATGTTGCGGCAGTACTAGGTAGGGATTTGTGGTTAGTGATATACTTTGTCAAATTTCTTTCAGAATGGCATGACAGCCATTCACGTTGCTGCCTTATATGGTCAGACGGAAGTTGTGCAAGAGTTTCTCACCAGAGCCCCTTATTCAGCCACGTTAGTCAGTGAAGTGAGATGCCAATAATTATTACCCATGGTTGTGTGATTTTGTAATATCTTTGGAAAAACTAACTGACCAATAAGCCTAACAAATTAGGATTTCGGTTACTTTCTATAATAAACTGTTTAATGATTTTTCGGTTATCCATAGCATTTTGTGCTTTTTTTTTTATCTATAATGCTTTTCATTAATAGGAAAACAGGCAGATAAATTATTGCTTTTCGAGTGTGTCCCAAAGCCTAAACTAAAGCAGTCACAACAACCAATAAGAACAAAGTTCACCCTAGAAGAAACCAATAAGAACTAAAAGTAATCATGTGCAACCGGTCTGAAGCGGGAAAACTAAGTCGCGACTAATTTTAGATTTGCGTCTGATTGGTTGAAAAGGTTGCGTGTGACCAATCACAGAGCGAAGAAAAGTAAAAATAATGCAACCCAGATTTCCTTTGACACCGTAGCGAACAAAATCCTTGTAGAATCTATCTGAAAAAAGAGGAATTTGGAGTTTCTAACCTTGTTGCGATGTAGCTTTTCAAATTCAGATCATCTCTTGTTTTTATTTTAGCGCCCAGTTCTAGCTGACGGTGAAGACGAAGACGATGACGTGAGCGCTTTTTTACTTTGTTTAGTCATCGTTTCATTGATTACTTCTTTGAGTTAACTATACCGGTTAAAACTAATAAATTTTGTTGTAAAATAAGTCTGGCAGTACATGGCTTCTATACCTCAAAGAAAGTCAACTATCTTCTGCTCAAGAAAATTCTAAATTTCTTTTTTTGTGAGAGCATTAAGTCTCCTAATGGTCGTTATGCTGTTTTTCTCTCAGTATGGTTTTACTTCTCTTCATCTTGCCGCTCAAAATGGCGACAACACCCTGGTACGGGCCATCACCAACCATCCTGGTGTGCGAGTGGATTCTGTCACCGTTAAAGCGGTAAGTTGAAGATAATGCTTCATTTAATATATTTCGTTCTAACCGCTTACTACTCAATTGTATCCGAGAGGACAACTTTTATATCTCTCTTCGAAACCATCCCCAAATGGAAATATGTTGAGTAGAGCCTACTGACAAAATTAAATTTCCTCATTCATTCATTCATTCATTCATTTTTAAATTCTGATTAGTTTAGTTTATTGATTTACTTGCGTGAGAACGCAACTTTTCCATTTTAAGGTAAGTGTGCTTATTTGCAATTAGGATTAAAATTGCGTGAGCAAAAGCAGCAAATCAAATCTTTGGAATCAACAAAATTATCCGTTGTATGGGATCAAACTTCACATTTACCATAATACAACGGTCCTTTAATTGTTGGTTATTCGAAAGGGCTTTTCCTAGACTTGGAGTGCTCGGACGACTTGTCGGTGAGAAAAATTAGTGTGCATTAAGAAGAAGGGAACAGTTTATTTGTTCTCGATGAGGTTTATTAGTAGATCAAAAACAGGTGACATGAGTAGGTGCTCCATGGTGTAGGTGTAGGTGTAGGTGCTCAATGGTGGTTTAAGATTTCTCGAACTTCATGATTATCTCTTCTTTTCTGTCCCTGAAGGGTCGCACAGCACTTCATATAGCATCCATGGAAGGTCACATTGAAGTAGCCAGCACGTTGATTAGCAAAGCCTCTGTTTTACTTCAGCTTATGGACAACGACGGTCGGACATCTTTACACCTCGCTTCCGCTAATGGCCACAGGGAGCTGCTCACGATTCTGATTGGTCAGGGAGCTGACATTGACTCCCAAGACAATGTATGTTAACTATAGATCACCATTTTGGGAAATGCAGGGCCTTAACTCCTTCCTTGCCCAAAGAGGGTATTGGTCAGAGCTGTTTGATCAACAGTCACTGACGAACGTCGTGTTTGTAGCGGGTTCTCTTTTTTTTAACCGACAGGACAGACTAGAAAGTTGTGTCTTAAAGATATATGATCGTTTCCTCCTAGATGGGTAATACGGCTCTGCACATTGCGTCTGAAGCTGGCTATAATGCGGTTGTTAAGCTTTTGGTGGAGTATGGAGCTTCGCCACTGATTGAAAACAAGGTCAGACATAAGGAAAACTAATTTATCCCTTTTTGAGGGACTCAGCATTCCTTGTAGAATGGGAAAAACGCTGGCGTTCGACAGCTACATCTCAGTTCTTGCCGATTTGCACTGCAAATTTCAGCCTTAATTTTTCATGTTTGTCATCTTCAATTCATGTCATTTCTGTACCTTTTTGCTTTGCACTCATTTCCCTAATGTTAATCCACCAAGACAAACTATATTTTACAGTTTTCCTGTTTTCCTGTTTTCCTTCCACAACCATTAAAAAAATTCAAAGCCAATAAGCTATTAATCTCGCGTTCATGTCCCCTTCACTTGGTTTGCGAACAGTGAATACGCATGGCACACATGATGGACCGCTGACCAATGTAGATAGATCGAGATGTCGTTATCTTACGTTTTGGTGTTGATTATCTTTCAGACTGAAGATTTGCCTATTTGTCTAGCAGCGAGAGAACGACATATTGAAGTGCTGGATTTCCTTCTTAGTCAAAGACTAAATCATGAACGACTGATAAGCAACAAAAAGGTATTTGATGGCTTGAATCTGTGAGTAAAGAACCAATCATTGTGCGTCGCCTGGGGGTACGGGGGGTGGGGAGTATTTTGGAAGGATCGCGTGGTTTTCAGGGGAAAGGAAATAAATCAGTCGTCACCTACAGAGAAGAAATCAAGGTCTGTCGAAAATTGACCGCAAATGAGGGGGGGAGGGGAGAGGATGGGGACTACTAGAATACTACAGAGCCTAAGGGGGGATCCGTTAAATTTTATGTGATACAACCAAAATACTCCACCCCCTCCCTCCCCCTCTACAGGCTGTAAATAATGACAAGTCCCCAAGAGGCGGTGTTTGGTGTGATCTGTTGATTTGAAGATTTACTGCAGGGATCGTTCTTTCCTTCAGTGAACTACACAGCCCAGTTTTCTGAATAATTACTAGTGCTTTAAACCTCTAACTCCAAGGATCTCATTTTTAATTCTCTTTAATGTCTGCCATACAATTCTTATGATGTGAGTTCAGAGAATTTGCCATTGGATCAACTAATGATCCCCTAATTGATATTTTTTCTTTATTCTCGTCATTTGTTTGCCTGATATTGTATCGATATTGTGAGGAAAAATTCCGTCTTGGTCACTTATGGTAGTAAAGGGTTAATATCTGCTTACTTAATTTTTATCCTTTGTTTTATTTTGGCAGTTTTTGCTGGACCTTGTAATTTGTTCTCGTTCGTCCAATTACAAATCTTTGATGACCTTTACACTCAGGTAAATTTACATTTTAGATTTGTTTTGTTACTATTTATCTTGCCTAAAAAGCAAAAAGATGATAATTTCCTTGTACCGGCTCTGAATTGTTTGCGACACAATGATTGTGCAGTTCCTAATAAAACACAACTAGTGTCTTCGATTACGTCCAAAATGATGCGCTTGCTCTTCTTGATGTTTTAATAAATATACAGAAAACTTGATTGTGATTGTAATTTAAAGTTGCACTTTGCCCTATGCTAAGGTCTTGGTTGAGCTCCGGGTAAAACTTGACGAATTACTGTGGGATAAGGCTCCTTGATAAACTAACATCCCGTTTGAGTTGAGCATCAAGCTCTTAGTCGCTTCGTGCTCACGAAACCGGAATAATTTCTCGCAGTGGGGTCTTCTTAGCTCGTAAGGCTTACTAAAGTCTGGGGCTACAGTTTTTTTTTAAGGGGAAAGTGACAAAGCCTGATAATCAAGTTTTGTATACTTAACTCTGGTTTTGAATACGCATTTGCTCAAGGTTATTTTCCTACGGTTAAAATTCGCATGAAACTGTTTGTTTTCTTGCAACCTGCACTGTGTAGGACAAAAAGTGACGAACGACCACGTATACGCGAACGAACACACAAACGAAAGCAGCATGCAAAGGTGCATTAAGTGATTAGTTGCTTGAGTGCTTGCAGTTTTACGGCTGTGGCGTTGCTGTGTAAAAGGCGTTTCTTCCCTTCCCTCTGGCAACTTCAGGGGCCAATATCCACCTTTAAGCTACCCAGGTTTAGTAATCAACATGTCACGCACATAATAAATATATTTTATCGGATAAGAAGTCCTTTTAAAAGCCAATTATTTATCCGATACCTTCTATTTTCAGTGCACCAGCCCCTGTGCACATTTCATCGTTCCTGTCGCGTCACTACCGTATTGAAACTACGAAAAACAAAGAACACGCAAACGAGCTGGAATTGGCCAGCGGTTTCTGCGAAACCGTGGCAAAAGACCTCATCAGCATCTCGTGTGCCGAGGATTCTGGAGCAGTGCTCAATTCCATTGATGGTAAAAACGTGGCGTTCCTCGATTTCCTGATCGAATGCGAGCTGAAACAATGTGTTTCGCATCCTTTGGTTCAACAGTATGTCACCCAGATCTGGTTCGGTGACCTCAGGTGGGAGGACTGGAAGTTCATGGTTTTGTTCCTTGTGGCATTCTTTTTTCCACCCATTTGGGTGTACCTCTCACTTCCATTCAAGAACAGGCACCGCCAAATCCCCATCATCAAGTTCATCTGCCGGCTCATCTCTCACCTCTATCTTATCCTTCTTCTCTGTCTGACGGTGGTAGTGCCTTGGAACCACGACGGCAGCGACCTCTTACCTCACTGGTTCGAATACCTGCTATTTATGTGGATCATCGGCATGCTTCTCACTGAGA
This sequence comes from Stylophora pistillata, assembly GCF_964205215.1. Classification (NCBI taxonomy): domain Eukaryota; kingdom Metazoa; phylum Cnidaria; class Anthozoa; order Scleractinia; family Pocilloporidae; genus Stylophora; species Stylophora pistillata. Next base: position 6,008,402 of record NC_142531.1, read on the forward strand.
TTAGCAGCGAACGGGAACGAAGTGGGCTGGGATGGGTCCCTACCCTTGTGGTCTTCTTGGTACTATTTGGCGAGCTACTACGAATGATTGCGATTGGTTACGGTGGTGAAAAGAGAATTGGCATTGTGTTCGTGCGGAACCAATTTCTAGGCACGGCCCTAATGCTGAGTGGTCTGCAACTTCTTCAGTTCTTGTCTATTCACCGGTTATTCGGTCCTTGGGGTGTCATCATCGGTCATCTAGTTGTGGATGTCCTTCGTTTTCTACTCATCTTGACAATATTCTTCTCCAGCTTCGCGTTGCAGCTCGCAGCAGTGTTTAAGCCACTGGAATTGAAGGCTGCGAACGACACGGACCCCAGTGTGATCTCAGCAAAAACCTCAGTTTCCTTCCTGAAAATCGTGGAACTCCTCTTCTTTGGTATCTTTGGACTAACAAATCAAAAGGACTTTGCATCTGACGACATCCGAGCAAAAGACATGTCTAAAGTGGTGTTCGGACTCTACAATGTGCTTGTCATCATTGTCCTTATCAACCTTCTGATCGCCATGATGAGCGACACCTACCAACGGTTGCAAGTCGAGTCGGATGTTGCGTGGAAGTTCGGACGAGCCAGGCTTATCAGAAACATGGAACGCGAGACCTCCAACCCAACGCCGATAAACCTCTTCTCGAAGTTGGTCCATGTCTTCAAGATGCTGTACAGGTCTCGCTGCAGGTGTCGAGTGCAAGAGATAGCTGTGCAACAGGAAGACAACAATGGCCTAGGTGACATTGTGAGACGGCGGCGAGTGAGCATCATGCGTGGAGATGAGTCCATGGATGAAGATGCTTATCAAGAGTGGAGTCTAATCCAATCTGTTGTCGACTGGGACAATGTCGTTGAAAAGTTTCTGGATTCCAGGGGAGAGAAAAGCGTGAGACGTAAGCACAGGCGGACACGAAGAGATCGCAGACGAACCACGCAACTCACCAAGTCGACAGATTTGTCTGGAGCCGCAGATGAAGCTCGGGTAGATAAGACTCATAATCGCGTCGTGGATGACACGGCAGTCAGAATGAACGTTCTTAATTCCTTAAAATTGTAACTAACGCAGTACGTAATGTATTTCTAAAAGGAAATTCAGGTTCATGATCAGGCAAAGGTTCTCAGCCTTGATTTGTCCATTCATACACTTGTTGTATGTGATAAGATTATTTGCATTAGCCCCATTGTTCACTTTTCTTTCCACGTTTTGCTTCTAAACCTCCTTTGGACAACTTGTCGAGTTTCGTGTTTTGAATTGTGGTTATCAAGACATACGTTTTCAATACGCCATTCAAGAGTATCTCTTGCATTTACAGTTTAGAAAAATTTACTAATTATTTCCAAGAAAACTTCTAGTGGTTTGGTAAAAGCGATTTACACCGCACAATGTTTGGTTGAGGAATCGGTGTGAAACGCACCCTTGTGGTTTTTCTACTGATATACTGTTCTTAAAAAAAAACACAGTAGACATTACAGCCATGAAGAAAACCATGGTTCAAGAACTGTCATTGAACACGATCAAGTTTCAGTTTCGTAAACAAATATTGCAGATTTATTTTAAACCTATGAAGCTAAAGGCTTATTTATTTATAGATGTAAATGTACGAGTTGTTAAAAGCCTGATGAAGCGCCAAATTTGAATATGTGATGTGATGCGCAAAAGTACTTTTCGTCCATCTTACGTTTAAAAACTAAGTTATAATGAATTATTTAAAAAAAGGAAACCATCGGAAATTTGGTTTTCAGTTGTAACTTCACCTATATGTTCTCTTTGGTGTTAGTTATCCGTTGGTGATAGCCTGCATTGTTGTCTCTCCATTGCATGATTGATTCTATGTTTAGTGATGTGCTCTTTGTTATTTTCCGTGACGTGTTTTCTGTTACCCTCTGTAGTCTGATTTCTATTTACTTACGTGTTCTGTTGTCCACCGTGTTCTGTTGTTTGCCCATTTTCCCCCTTCGCATTCACGAAGACATGCACGGTTGTCCATCAACTCGCGAACGCGTTTGAATTGAATTCAATCGCACGTGGGACTCATAGTAACGAATTAAATATCTAGTAGAAGTCATTCGTCAGCCTCGCAAACGAATGGAAAGGGGCATGAAGAAGAATGAGCCAAGTCGAAGGTGAGACAAACCGTTTTTCCCATTTCAACACATAAAAACTCAAGATCTGATAACTGGTCCTCTTTTCTTATACATTTCGCAACTTGGCAACTTGCGCACGTGTAGGTTTCTTTGTCGTTGCATTGATACATCAGTATGGCGAGCACTTGTTGTCTTCCTACCACGCGATTTTTACGATCTCACTTTGCGCATCACTAGTTTCCTATGCCATGTGATTTTTACCGAGGTATCTCGTGCTTTTCAACTTTTCTTTTTACTCTGATTGATACTTTAGAATCTCGCGCACTGGTAGATTTCTCTTTTGTGTGATTGTTGTGTAAGTATTTTGCCGTGCACTTATAGTTTTGTCTGTCCGCATTTGATCGTTGCGTTAGTATCTCGTGCAAATTTAGTTTCGTCTGTAATTTAATTGTTAAGTTGGTATCCCGCGCACTTGTCGTTCTGTTTGTCGTTTGATTGTTGTGTTAGTATCTTGCGCACTCGTTATCTTCTCTTTCATTTGATCATTGCGTTATTAACTTGCATGTTTGTAGTTGGTTGGGTCATTTTGTTATTGTGTTAGTATCTTGCGCACTCGTTATCTTCTCTTTCATTTGATCACTGCGTTATTAACTTGCATGCTTGTAGTTGGTTGGGTCATTTTGTTATTGTGCTAGTATCTTGCGCACTCGTTATCTTCTCTTTCATTTGATCATTACGTTATTGTCTTGCATGCTTGAAGTTGGTTGGGTCATTTTGTTATTGTGTTAGTATCTTGCGCACTCGTTATCTTCTCTTTCATTTGATCATTACGTTATTAACTTGCATGCTTGTAGTTGGTTGGATCATTTTGTTATTGTGTTAGTATCTTGCGCACTCGTTATCTTCTCTTTCATTTGATCATTACGTTATTAACTTGCATGCTTGAAGTTGGTTGGGTCATTTTGTTATTGTGTTAGTATCTTTGGCACTCGTTATCTTCTCTTTCATTTGATCATTACGTTATTATCTTGCATGCTTAAAGTTGGTTGGGTCATTTTGTTAATGTGTTAGTATCTTGTGTACTTCTAGTTTTGTCCTTCAGCTGATAGTTTCGTTAGCTTCTCGTGCACTTGTAGTTTTGTCTTTCATCTAATTTTTGCTTTAGTATCTTGTGCACTTGTAATTTTGTGTCATTTTGTTATTATCTCGCGCACTTGTATTTTTGTCTGTCGATTGTTGCGTTAGTATCTCGCGCACTTGTCGTTTTGTTTGTCATTTGATTGATGCGTTAGGTTCTCGCGCACTTGGTGTTTTGTCTATCATTAACTTGTTGTGTTGATATCTTGTGCGCTTGTAGTATTGACTGACATCAAATTCTTGTGTTAGTATCTCGTTCACTTGCAGTTTTATGTCATTTTATTTTTGTTATTATCTCGTGCACTTGCAGTTTTGTCTGTCATTTGATTGTTGAATTAAGGCCCGGTCGAACGTGTAACATTTCCACGCAACATCTTGCAACATTATTACGCGCAACGTGTTGCACACGTTTGGCCACCCTGTAACAACATTTTGTCAGATGTTGGATGGTGTTGGATCAAGTTTGAAAATGGTCAAATTTTTGTTGCAAAATTTATGGATGTATATATATGTTGTGGCAAGATCCCTCACAACAGTTCACAACATGATCAACAATGCTGCAAGATGTTGCGTTGAAATGCGGCGTGCGTTTGGCTGTCTGTAATATCTTGCACACTCATTATTTTGTCTGTAATTCGATTGTTACGCTAACATCCCCTTCCACAATTGTAGTTTGTTGGGTCATCTTATTGTTGTGTTATTATTTTGTGTACTAGTAGTTTAGTTTTTCAATTGATTGTTTACGTTAGTATCTCGTGCTCTTAAAGTTTTGTTTGTCGTTCGGTAGTAGTGTTAGTATCTCGTGCACCTCTAGTTCTGTTCGTCATTTAATTGTTGCGTCAGTATCTCGTTCATTTGTTGCTTCTTTCCATTTGATTGTTGCGCTAGTGTCTCGTACACTGGTAGTTTTGTTTGTCACTTGATTGTTGAGGTAGTATCTCGTTCACTTTTTGTTTTGTGTGTTACTGGATTGTTGCGTTAGTATCTCGTGCATTTGTTGCTCTGTCTATCGTTTGATTGTTGTGTTAGTATCATGCGCACTTGTTGTTTGTCTGTCATTTGAGTGTGGCGCTAGAATTTGGCGCCCTTCTGGTTTTTTTTTTGTCATTTTAGTGTTGTGTTAGAATCTTGTGCACTTGTTGTTTTTTCTGTCTTTTGAATGTTGCGTTAGTGTCTCGCGTGCTTGTTGATTTATCTGTCATTTAATTGTTGTATTAGTATCTCGCGCACTTGTTGTTTTATCTGTCATTCCGTTGTTACGTTAGTATTTTGTTCACTTGTTTTTATGTCTGTCATTTGATTAATGCGTTGGTATCTTGCGCACTTGTTGTTTATCTGTCATTTCGTCGTTGCGTTAGTATCTCGCACAATTGTCGTTTCATATGTTATTTGATTGTTGCGTCAGTATCTCGCGCACTTGTTATTTTATCGTCATTTGATTGTTGCGTTAGTATCTCGTGCTTAGTTGTTGTTTTATCTGTGATTTGAGTGTTGCGTTAAAATTTTGCGCAATTGTTGTTTTATCAGGGATTCGATTGTTGAGTTAGTTTGTCATGCACTTGCTATTTTGTGTATCATTTGATTGTTGCGTTAGAAGTTTGCACACTTGTTGTTTTATTAGGCATTTGGTTATTGCGCTAGTATCTCACGCACTTGTTGTTTTGTCTGTCATTTGATTGCTGCTTTAGAATCTTGCGCATTTGTAGCTATATCTGTCATTTGATCGATGTGTTAGTATCTTGCTCACTTGTTGTTTTATCCGTCGTTTGATTGTTGTGTTAGTATCTCGCGGAGTTGTCGTTTTATCTGTCATTAGATTGTTGTGCTAGTATCTGCATAGTTGTAGTTTGTCTGTCATTGAATTGTTGCGTTAATATCTTGTGCACTTGTAGTTTTGTCTGTCGTCGGATCGTTGAAGTGGTATCTCGTTCACTTTTAAGTTTGTGGGTTTGATTGTTGTCGTAGTATCTCGTTTAATTGTTGCTTTGTCTGTGATTTGATTGTTGTGTCAGTATCTTGTGCTTTTGCAATTTTGTTTGTCATTCGATTGTTGCGTTATTATCTGGCCTACTTGTTGTTCCTAGTGTCATTCGATTGCAGAGTTAGAATCTCGCGTAATTGTTATTTGTGTATCATTTGATTGTTGCGTTTGTATCCCGCGCACTTGTAGTTTTGTCTTTTAATTGATTGTTGCGTTAGTAACTTGGCCACTTGAAGTTTCGTTTTGAGTTACACTTGTTGCTTTGTCTGTCACTGGATTGCTGCGTCAGTATCTCGCACACTTGTTGATTTATCTTTCATTTGACTGTTATGCTAGTATCTCGCGCACTTGTTGATTTATCTGTGATTTGAATGCTGTGTTAGTATCTCGCTTACTTGTTGTTTCGTCTGTCATTTGATTGTTGCGTTAGTATCTCGCTTACCTGTTGTTTTATTTGTCATTTGACTGTTGTGCAAGTATCTCGCGCACTTGTTGATTTATCTGTCATTTGATTGTTGCCTCAGTATCACGCTCATTTGTTTTGTCTTTCATTTGGTTTTTGAGTCAGTATGTTGCTCACCTGTTGTTTTATCTGTCATTTGATTTTTCCGTTTTCAACTCGGGCACTTGTTGTTTTATCATTCTGTCATTTGATTGTTGGGTGAGAATTTTGTTGACCTTTTGTTTTATCTGTCATTTTTCGTTGTTTCTATCTTGCGCACTTGTTGTTTTATCTGTCATTTGTTTGTTGTGTTTGTATCTTGCGCACTTGTTGTTTTTTTCTGTCATTTGATTGTTTCGTTAGTATCTCGCGTACCTGTTGTTTCGTCTGTTATTTGGTTGACGCGTTATAATTCTGGACCCTTGTTGCTTTTTCTGTCATAATAATAATAATAATAATAATAATAATAATAATAATAATGACTTTATTGGATTACACAATTACTGGTAGAACCAGTTGTTCTCATTGTGGTCCATGCAAACAACTGAAACAAATAATTCAAATTGAACGTAACATTATTAAGAATCCCAACTTGCCGAAGGCTATTTATAAGCATGGCCGAAGATTTGAACTCGGAGCTACCGTGAAACAAATCCAGGTAGTGGTCAGGGCGAGACTCGAACCCGGGAGCGGCGGATTGTGAGTCCGACACGCTGACCACTCGGCCACACTGCCTCCTAACAATTGTTACGTTAGAACCTGATTGTTACGTTAGAATCTTGGACACTTGTAGTTTTTATCTGGTTTTTGATTGTTGCGTTAGTATCTCGCATACTTGTTGTTCTATCTGTCATACTATCTTGTATCTTGCGTACTTGTTGTTTTATCGGTCATTTGGCTTGTGTTTTAGAATCTTGCGCACTTGTTGCTTTGTCTGTCATTTGACTATGGTGCTGTAGCTTGGCGCCCCTGTTGTTTTTTTCTGTCATTTGATTGTTGTTTTAGAATCTTACGCGCTTGTAGTTTTTTCTGTCCTTTGATTGTTGCATTAGTAATACACCCACTTATCGTTTTTTCTGTCATTTGATTGTTGCGTTTGTATCCTGTGCAGTTGTCGTTTTATCAGAGATTTGATTGTTGCGTCATTATCTCGCGCACTTTTTGTTTTACCTCTAATTTGATAGCTGTGTTAGTATCGTGTGCACTTGTTGTTTCATCTGTCTTTTGATTATTGTGTTAATAGCTCGCGCACTTGTTGTTTTATCTGTTAGTATCTTGTTCACTTGTTTTTATGTCTGTCATTTGATTGTTGGGTTAGTTCTTTGCGCACTTTCGCGCACTTGTTGTTTATCAGTCATTTCGTTGTTGCATTAGTATCTCGCGCACTTGTTGTTTTAAATGTCATTCGATTGTTGCGTCAGTATCTCGCGCACTTGTTGTTTTATTGTCATTTGATTGTTGCGTTAGTATCTCGTGCTTAGTTGTCGTTTTATCTGTCATTTGAGTGTTGCGTTAGAATTTTGCGCAATTGTTGTTTTATCAGGGATTGTGATTGTTGCGTTGGTATCTCGTACACTTGTTGTTTTGTGTATCATTTGATTATTGCGTTAAAATTTTTCACCGTTGTTTTTTCATCAAGCATTTGATTATTGCGTTAGTATCTAGTATCTCGCGAACTTTTTGTTTTGTCTGTCTTTTGGTTATTACATCAGAATATTGCGCACTTATAGTTTTATCTGTCATTTGATTGATGCGTTAGTATCTTACACACTTGTTGTTTTATCCGTCGTTTGATTGTTGTGTTAGAATCTCGCGGAGTTGTCGTTTTATCTGTCATTGGATTGTTGTATTAGTATCTTGCGCACTTGTAGTTTTTTCCGTCATTTCATTATGGCGTTAGAATTTTGTTCATTTGTTGTTTTCTTTGTCATTTGATTGATACGTTAGCATCTCGTCCCTATTGATTGTTTTATCTGTCATTTGTTTATTGCGCTAGTATAGTAGTAGTAGTAGTGAACTTTATTTATGTGTCGTGAAAACCTAGCGCATAGCACTAATTGGGGACACAGTATCTAGCGCACTTGTTGTTTTATCTGCCATTCCATTGTTGTGTTAGTACCTCGCGCTCTTGTTGTTTTTATCTGTCATTCCGTTGTTGCGTTAATATCGTGTTCACTTGTTGTTTTGTCTGTCATTTGGTTGATTCGTTAGTATCTTGTGCATATGTTGTATATCTGTCATCCCGTTGTTGCGTTAGTGTCTCGCGCATTGTTCTTTTATACATCATTTCATTGTGTCAGTATCTTGCGCACTTACTGTTTAACCTGTAATTGATTTTTATGTTAGATTTTTTTGCAAATGTAGTTTTACTTGTCGTTTGATTGTTGTGTTAGTTTCTCGTGTACTTGTTGTTTTAATCTGTTATTTGATTGATGCGTTAGTATCTTGCACTCTTGTCGTTTTATTTGTCATTTGATTGTTCTTTAGTATCTTGCGTGCATGTTGTCTTATGTATCATTTCGCTTTGCTTTAGTATGTTGTAAAGCAGTGTTTTTTGGCTCGATGCTTCCTTTCTTGTACTACATGCGCTCAGAGACCTGCCATTTGTGTTCTTTGTTTGTTTTGTTTTGTTTTATTATTATTATTATTTTTTTTTTTGGCTTTTCGTATCGGTGGATGTATTTCTTTCACCTCTGTTTGGAATTATCGATTAAGTTTCTTGAAAGAGATATGTGTCAAGATAATAATTCAAAGGGAAATTTCAGCCATTAGTTGACGTTTGAACTTGGTTTCGGTATGGGTTTGGTCATCATGTATCCCTAGAGGGGAGTTCGGAGGTTTTTGGCTGTGTTACAATAAAAAATACTTAACCCTCCCCTTCTCCCTTTATTTGCAGTCAGTACTGCATAGTCCCTCTTTATACTCCGTTCCCCCTAAAACCATGTGATACCCTCTCAAAATCTTCCACCCCTCCCCCACCTCGTAGCTGATAGATAACGATTGGTCCTCAACAGTTAGCTATTTTTTCTCGTCCCGTGGCTCTCCCCGTCGTTACAACCAAAGATGGCGCGATTGTTGCACGTTAAGAAACACGACTCCCGACATGCCGTTCGTGTGAAAATGGCAGCGAAGCAAATACCATTTGGGCGATGAAGAAGACTCTCAAAATTGTTGCTACTATGGGATTTATCAGAGGTTTGTTCCTTATTTGAAGCGACGAAACCATTTCCACAATACTTTGCGCTAATTCTGAGTAACGTAATATTCACTTTGTTCGCAGGCTGGAGTTGGGAGACTCGCAAGATCCTTACAGCACGTTCCGGCTTTAAAGGAGAAAGATGTTCTTACTTTATTCATTGAGCAATGTAAGATTTCCAGGCTTATTTTTCATGAAAGTTTAGTTAAATGATGTATGTGCCAGATATTACTATCAACATTTTCTAAGAATAGTTCAGCCAGATCGTTCCCTTGTCAAAAGTCCCGCCCCATAACTTTTGCCACTAAAGATTGTTAAGAATTCTGGATTGTAAAACAAATTCTTGTGGTCAGTAACACTGGAAATGTATTGAGATAAAAAACTATTTAATGGATAAGGTCAGGAAATTGTAATGTTATAGGAGTCTTAGGCCTTTTCGTTTTTCCAAACTTCAAATATTTGTCGAAACGTTTGGCACAAATTATCAGAGCCCAGTATGGAGCCGCCATGTGCACCTCTTTGGTACACCAATATGGCGACTGGAAAACATCTGGAACTTACTTTGGCTTTGTAGTCGACCGATTATCTGAACTGAGCTAATAAACATTATTAAATGTAATTTTCCTAAAAATTAATCTCCTAATTATAAAAAGGCTAAAAATCACCAGATAAGTGTATATTTTTGCGACAGACACGATCGGAGCTGTATGTCACGCAACACCACAACTGTGAACGTCAAACTGCGCTGGTTTCCAAACCAAGTACACTATTGAGCTGAAAAGTTGAGAACAGATATTAATTTAAACCCCCTTATGCTTGATGAGGAAAAAAATTTTTGTGACTCTTTAGTTTTAAATTTTGGAATTTGATGATGTCACATGAAAACGATCTATAGTTTTATTATCTTCTTATCTCGTTAGATTTAAAACATGTGGACAGACTTGCTGTTTTACCCTTAGGCTTGCCCAAGTGATATTCACGTAACTTTCCCTAGCAATCTCAAGACATTATCCTGAAATTAGGTAACAAGAAAGGCAAGCTGATCAGCTAAAGGGTTTTTTTAGCAAGGCAACACCTATTCCTTTTTTTTACAAGGAAATGTATGGTAGGAAGTAGAGGGAATTGCCAGACAGATTTTGGGAGTTTCAGACTTTTGAACAGTTTCCTATACTTGAGGATCCCCACCCTGTTAAGATGATGCTTTTTGTTGTTGTTAACAAAGTCTAACTGACTAACTGTGTGATTACATTACTGACTGTTAGACTTACTCTGTGATTACATTACTGATTTTCTGACTATTTGCATACATGGCTGACTGACTGATGGACTGTGTGATTATAGACCGACTGTCTGACTGTTTGCTTACATGACTGACTGTTTGATTACGTGACTGACTGATTACATGACTAACTGTGTGATTACATTACTGACTGTTAGACTTACTCTGTGATTACATTACTGATTTTCTGACTATTTGCGTACAGGGCTGACTGACTGATGGACTGTGTGATTATAGACCGACTGTCTGACTGTTTGCTTACATGACTGACTGTGTGATTACATGACAGACTGTGACTGTGTGATTACGTGACTGACTGATTACATGACTGACTGTGACTCACTCTGATTACATTACTAACTGACTGACCAACTTTGTGATTATATGACTGACTGAATGACTGACTGACTAATTTAATCTGTGACTACATGGCTGACTGACTCTCTGCTAACATTTCTGACTGACTTTGATTGCATGACTGAGTGACCAACTTACTCCGTGATTACATGATTGACTGAATGACTTACTAACTGTTTGATGACATGGCTGACTGAGTAACTTACTCCATGATTACATAACTGACTGACTAACTGACTGACTGGTTATGTGAATACATTACTGTCTAACTTACTCTGTGATTACATAACTGACTGACTGAACTACTCTTCGATTGCATCACTGAGTGAGTGACTGACTGGATGTGTGAATATATTACTGACTGTCTGAGTTACTCTCTGATTAACTGTGTGATTTCATGACCGGTTGGCTCAATAACTGACTCTTTGATAACATGACTGACTCGCTGACTGTGTGATTACATGACTGACTGACTGACTGATTGTGTGATTACATGACTGACTGACTGACTGATTGTGTGATTACATGACTGACTGACTGACTGATTGTGTGATTTCATGACTGACTGTCTGACTGTTTTATGACAGACAGACTGATTGACTGACTGACTGACTGTGTGATTACATGACTGACTATCTGACTTACTCTGATTACTTTACTGATTGACTGTGTGATTACTTTACTGACTGTGTGAACTTCTCTGTGATTACATCACCAACTGACTAATTGACTACGCAAGTGTGTGATTACATGACTGATAGACTGAATGACCTACTCTGTGATTATATTACTGACTGACTGTTTGACTGTGTGATTACTTTTCTGACTTTCTGAACTTCTCTGTGGTCATATTACTGACTGACTGTTTAACTGTGTGATTTCATGAAGGATTGACTCAATAACTGACACTGCGATTACGGTATTGACTGACTGACTCAACTGTGTGAAACCTGGTGAATAAAGGCTGATAGTTTCTAAAGAAACTGTTTGGGGCTGCGTCGGTGGGGGTAACGAAATAATTTGAATATATCAACAAAGTTGAAATGGTAAATTGGCCACCGTTACGATTATAAAAGCTGACGTTTCGAGCGTTAGCCCTTCGTCGGAGCAAAGGGCTAACGCGGGCCAAGGGCTAACGGTGGCCAATTTACCATTTCAACTTTGTTGATATATTCAAATTGTTTGAAACCTGACTGAGTGATTGCTGATCACTGACAGCCTGACAGCCTGACAGATTGTCTGAATGAGGAACTGACCACTTACTGCCAACTGATTTTAACTTCTAATTCTTGATGTTTTTCATCCATTATGTGTTACCTTATAATGTTTTCTGCACCTGCAAGGTTTTTTCAATCCCCATCATTGTGACGTCTGTGTCAGTTCAGCAGCATGTTTTCTGCTTGTTGAATATTATACCCACAAGTGACTTTTTTCAAACAAGTGAGCGGTAAGAAGTGACAGTTGTGAACACACGGGGGGGCCCAGACAAGCGACGAGTCTGGTTGTTCATTCGAAATATAAAGGAATGTATGGGAGAATATTGAAGAGTCTTATTATCGTAAACTTATAAAGTGTCTGAGTTAAAGCTCAAAATAAATTTAAACTACCTCACTTGCTGTGTGTTGTCGTTTCTGTGGCTCTAAATGGCAAATTTGAGCGATTTGGTGGGTTTTTGCGTCGACTGTTACTATACGTTATATATTGAATGAACAACCAGACTCGTCGCTTGTCTGAGCCCCCTGTGGTGAACATTGGCAAATCATGATCAACAGCCCATTGCACTTGTGAATTCAAATATCCCTTCTTGAATTGCAAATGTGCAATTAAAGGCCAGTATAGGAATCACAATTCTCTATAGAAATGTCCCTTGAGCATTATATTTCATTTAGCAAATGCCTTTTATAAATAACAACTTAAACAGTTCTGTAAAAATTATTCTCTAAACCAGTCTTTTGAGTACTGTGGAGAATCAGTGTTTAAAGTTTGCTCTGGCTTCATAACCTGTATTATTATTCCTTTTTATTCCTATGGGCAAACATTTCTGATAATCAGTGGTGATTTCATCATGAAACATCATTTCAATATAGAATTTGTCTTTTAGGTGGCTATCATTTACCTACTTTATCACTCATTTATTGGCTTGGTATACTTTTATTTGAGCAGTTGATGTAAAGTCAAACCTAGACTCAAGCCAGTATTTACATTGGTACTAACTGGGATTAATGAAGGGAATCTTTACTTTGTAGAATGGATGCTATGATGATGATGAAGATGAAGTGAACCAGAGCCCAAGTGATCAGGATGTAGCAGCAGTCTTAATGCTATGATTGTTTTACTTTGCAATCCAACTGCTGAATGAACAAGGTAAACAAAGCTCTTGTGCAAGCCAAGTTCAGTTCCAAATTCATCTTAGATGTGCAATTTACCTTATATACCAAGATTAATTCTGTTTTTAAGAAATGCATCAACAATTATCTTTTTCCTGCTGGAAGATAGATCTGTTAATGGGTCTTTAGTCTCTTTTAAACTAGGGCTGCCCTCTGTTCTTCCTCTCACCCCACCCTCTCCTTGGCCTGAGTTCACCTTTGTGAGATGTTTAACTTTTTGGAGGAAAAGATTTCAAGTCACCAATCAGAATCATTGTTTGTAGTAGATGGTCAGTTGATCTAAAAGTTCTTCATTTCGCTGTGGATACAAAATTATATTAAGATGCATCAAGATGCTTGTCTTCATCTCTAAATGCAAATTTGCAATTGGCATTCTGAGATGAATTGCTGCTAGTGGCTCATAATTACAGTCCATGTTCACCACGAAATGCTGCCATTTGTTTATGAGCCCATGATACTTGCTACATTAGCTGAGCTGCAAATCTATACTTGTGCTGAAGCACCAAGTGCCAAGGAACTAGTACATCCTGTCAGCAGCAGGGACACTTTGAGAAGAGTTGATTTTGAGAACTTAGTAAGACTTTGCATATGTTTTGAAGACGTCTGATTCAAAACCAAGCATTGAAAATCAGAGGGAAATCATAAATTGAACAAATTTATCCTTCAATTTGAATTTCAAATGAGTTTAAGAACTGTGTAATTTCAGAATTGTGGAATTTTAAAGAAAAAAATTTGGTGGAGGATACTTCAAGGTAAAAAATACACAATGAAGATAGGTGACCTTTTTGAAAACACCCATCCAAACATACACCCTTTTTTTCCCCTTCCTTATGCCTGCTTTTATCGGGCTTCTAGTACAATGTGGAATTATTAAACATTTTAAGTAACAGCCCTATTAAATTCCAAGTTAGTGTGATGATCTGGCTACACATTCATAAGAAGCTAAGCATGGTTCCTTCGTGGTAAATTGCTTGTCATTGTCATCTGACACAGTCAAATCTTCCCAAGTGACGACCTTAGAGAAACAAAAACATGACAATCTTTCCAATTTATTGTAAGAAAGTTAAGGTGCAACTACGACGAAAATTTTTGTCTATGGTTTTGACATTTTTTAACACCAATCAAGTTAATATGGTTAGAATTGTACTATGCAATAGTTTTTAGGTCGATGGAAGCAAAATACGCCTTGATATAGCTGGCCGAAATTCACGAAAAACCCGTCTGCTATTACTCAGCTCGCAACCAAGAGCCAGCGACTGAACTGAAAAGCGGTTTTACGCATGAGTTGGCTTGTGACGTCATATGCGCACTTTTGCATCGTGCTTCGTGTGTGTGAGAGATTCCACAGTGGAAATTCTAGGCGTTTTATAAGATGTATTCTTCCTTGAATTCCTCTTCCAAATGGCATACAAATTTAGCCACATTTTTTTAGGTCGAGCTGCGCATATGACGTCACTTCCGAAAGGCTCCAACTAGTGCCAACTCTTTTTGCCACACTCGGCCATTTTTGAATTGAGTAATGGCGGGCGACCAAAAACGAAAAACAAGGTTGAAATAATCATACTTCCTGTGAGAATTTTGCGATTAAACTTGGCATGGTAAGTGTTTCTTACTCCTAGTTTCCAGAAGTGAAAAGAAAAGGCAATGCAAAATTTTGATCATAGTGGCACTTTAAGAGAAACTTGAATATCAGTCTGTAATGGCATGTCTGTGAACTTTCAATTGCTGGGATACCAGTCTTCATGTGTTTGGAGTCAGGTTTAGATCAAGGCTAAATTGAAACTTGATATGAAAACCATGTGTACTTTTGTCGGAAACACCAAATCAGCATTGGAGATCTATAGTGGGAGGAGATAAGAATAGAAAAGACATACGAGTGGTGAGAGAAACAAAGGCCTGTGGTATCCTTAAAACAAATTTGATCATTATGTTCACAAGATTAAAGGAAACCGTCACCAACCAAAGAAGCTCTTGATTGTTAAACAAATTCTCTTTGTCAGCCCCTTAGGAAATGTATAGAGAACAGTATGGAGAATATGCATACTGATGTTAAGGGTTAAGGTGGCCCCTTGCGTTGGACATTGTCGCATTCAATAGCCCAACTGAAACACTAATCTGGAAATGACTGGGTAAGGGAGAGTCATTTTCTTCTGTCAAAAGTCCAGAATTACATGTATATTGTTTCAGTGATTATGCCTCAAAAGTCAAGAAATTATTTTGTGACAAGTTAATAATTTACTTGAGTCAAAAAAATTGTCTCAAGTAGCCAACTTGTGGTCAGATTACTTTAAATTTGGGAGAGATGTACCTGAAATAATGAACCAGTCACTTTATTTATCTGAGGTTGTTGCTTATAGGAGGTTTAACTGTATTTTATTTTACTGTGAACAGAACATTTGGTGTTTTTCTTACATGTCAATCTCTCTGGCTTTTACTCATTGAACTGATCATGTTCTGTAAATCAGTTCCATTCAAAATTGTTTAATTTCGGTAAGTCCGTTGAACAGAACATTAAGTCATAATTCATTTTGAGGGAACTAACTTGTATTATTGGCATGTGACTAATTCTAATCATTTCCAAATGAGCATCACACAAGTTACTCAAATCAGCCAAAGAACCTCTTCTTTTATATATTTTTAATTCAACTTTTCCTTTTTTTTATTACAAGGGAAAAGAAGCTTGGAACTGATTTTTCAAATTTAAGTGTGTGTTATGTGGCATGGTTTAAAAGTTGAATTGTAACTAGTACGATTACAATCTCTGACACAATGCATTCAAACCATTTATCAGCCATGAATTTTCAAACTATTATAAATTTTCTTCAAGTAAAATGTGTCGAAGGCTTTTTTTTTCGGCCTCTAACATTGAAAAAGATTAACCAAGAGTTAATTATGTATTTTTTGATTTACTGAATTATGCTCCGAACTAACGGGAATTTATTTTGTAACTTTCTCGTGATGTTAAGGGAACAAAATCCACAGAGGAAAAACCAGAGATTTTAGAAAATGTACTTTGAGCTCTACAGTGATTAAGCAATTGAAATTCGTTTACCTTTTGTGATATCAACCAACATCAGGATGTAGGATATTGATTTAACATCAAATTCTTGAGACTAACATTGAGAGAAAAGTAAACGGAATGCACTCGAAGAGATTTGACTTTGGAGGAACATACTGAGAAAACATATTTTTTTGAGAGGATTAAAGTAATGTTCACAGTAAATAAACGTTGAGGTCTTAATAGCACTCAGTGGTGCACTAGTTAATTGTGTGAATGGTTAATCCCTGTGTTATACAATGCCTAGACGGGCAGCTTGGTTAAGAACATAGTGACAAAATCATTTTAAAGTTTGTATTTACAGCGTAATTTGTTATCTACCACTAAGTTTTGTTGCAAACAAACAAATTTCAACCGATCCCCCACATTTCTTCATTAGTATTCTCGGTCTACACGTGGAGGAGAATTTTCATTGCATTTAATGGACATCCTCTCTTCCTTACTGAATACTGATGATAGATGAACCTTTTCTGCGGAATTTACGATTATTTACTCAAAATAAAGACCGTTTAAAGGAACGGAGACAGTCTCAATCCTCAACAGATCTTTTTTTATAAATTGGACGTCCTTTTAAAACTATACCGTGAGTGTAAACGTTTGTAAACGTCTTCGTCCTTCAATGAAATTTAAGGGGATATACAGCGCTGGTTTATTTTATTACTATCACAACGATCACAAATAGGAATCTTATTGTTTCTTTTCTTTGAAAATGAGTCTAATCAGCTGTTTTTTATTTATGCTCTTCTCTTATAGGATTCTAGGCAAAGGTCACTCGTTTATCACTTTTATTACTGACGTCTGACAGATGGACATGTGACTGGTCTAAAATCAAGCCAGTGGACAAGGAATTGGATTGAAATCAAAGTGGAAAATGGACAAGTGGCTGGATTTAAATCAAGTTTACATGTTTTAAAGGTAGAATCTTGAATTGGGACAGTTTGGAGATAAACGTTCATAGGCTGCGAAGCTGCACTTTAAACGCAATATTTTTTTTCTAGTTACAAATCAATTAAGAGTTTGGGATGAAAATTTGCGATTTTTCAAACAAATTTGATTGGATTCGTTTTCAAAAATTATCAGCCTCTCAGGCAGGAATTTTGTTTTAATTTAGCTTTTTCGTCTTCTTCGATTATTCACTGGCCAGATTTAAGTTTTCAAATGACGTTTGTTTCAAAACTGGCCTCAGTGAGGACTTTCTCAATATCGTTTAAGCATCAAGACACAGAATTATGAAAACAAACTGAACAAACCGATTAAAATTGCGGTTTTTTCAAATACGAGCTAGCAGTCCTTACAATAACGAATGACGTAAATTATCTACCTTTAAAAAACAAATCCCGGAAAGTTTTCAAAATAATTGGAGAACTAAGTGAGATCAAAATGTTTTGGATAAATCACGAGAATAAACGACGAAAGAAGGAATTTGTGGATATGAATTTTCAGAGTTTTGTTCACAAGGTCACGATTACTAAATGTAAACTGTCTTCCGCGGTCGTATTCAGTCCTGAAGGAATTTTATGTCTTGTTTTTGGTATTAAGCATCATTCAGACGGCACTTTTATACACAATTTGTGACTCGTGAAAATGTCCGTATTTCAAATCTTTGATCTGTTTTATCCAAAAGTAAAAAGTGTATACTGTGCACCTTCGCTTTTGTTTTTTAAAGATAAATATTCAGTTTCATATCTATTAAGAAAAACAATCACCTGATTACAATTCCGAGTCAAAGTTTAGCTATTTTTGCGAAACTCAATAATTTTTTTTATTCTATCACCCCGCGAGTATGTTTTTTTGTCATTTTTCTTTGCCTTCCAACCCCCTATCAAAATTGTTTAATTTTCCCGCCAAAAAACTTAGGAAAAATACGGGCGCTTGAAACACGCATGCGCCATTTTTTGTTTTTTTTGTTTTGAAAACTCTGTAAGTAACATCCTTTCAAAAAGATTCAGTTTTGGAAAAAATACAGGCGCCCAAAATGCGCATGCGCCGTCTTTTTTTTTTTTTAGAGTGTAAATAAAATGAATTTGTTAGTTGTCTCACTTGATGTATATTATTTAATAGAGATCAATAAACACTGCAATGTGCATTTTTTCATGTCTTTATTTCGTTCAATAAATTACAAGTAACTTTCAAGTGTTCTTTAATTAGTTAAGTGATTACCATTAAATATCAAGAAAAACACGTTTAAATACATACTAAGACTTTTGGCGGGAAAATGTGGAGCAATTTGCACAAAGTTTCCCCGGATAACATTTTCGACAAAAAATTCAAAATGGTTTCCCTTGAAATTTTCCGCCAAAAGATGAACAGAACCTCGTACAAAACTTTCTTCGAAAAATGGTTGCCCAGTTTCAGCATTTTATTTTAAGAATAAAGTCTTGTACAAGGTTGTTTGTTTGCATTTTTTTTTTCGGCCACCTTCGACAAGGCACAAAATACAAAGATTTTAGTCTTTCCGAAGAAAATATTTCCATCAAATAATGAAAAGTGGGTTGTGGATTCTCAAAAAGCTACTTTAAGAAGTTTCTACCGATCAGTTCGAATGTAGCCGTCTGTATTTTGCCCAGTGTTTACATACCACGAAGGAAATGGCGAAAAAATTAGTTAAATAACGGGGCAAGTTAAAATATTTTACTGAAGTTGACTCAAAATAAAATTCGTCTCTTAATTTTTATCAAAATCCACCAAACAGACTGAAATTTTCAAATTGTATCTCAAGTTAACATTGACTTGCCATGTTCCTCAAGATTATACCTGCACACCGTAAGTAAAGAGGCGAGACAACTCTGTTCCAAATTATTCTGCTCTTAGCTTGGTAGGATATCAAGACAATTCGTCCGTGTTCGATTAGGATTTTGTTTTACAAAGCCGGGAGAATTTAAAATAATTGGAAATTCCTTGTTGATAATATCAATGGTTGTCGATACAATTGTCTGAATGTTTTTTTGGTAGAAATTCCGAGGTCTGTGGTCATCATTAATCAACAATTGTCAGTTTTGCTTTAATTTGGAATATATAGTTATGACAATTCATGAATGCACAGTACAAGTTCTGATTAACACGAAAGAATTTATTAAATTAAATTCCCCAAAGGATTTTTAATCACTGGTGGTTAATTTGAATATTATATTTTTGTATCGAAAAGATGTCTTGCAACGTTACCTCCAAACCTATACTAGTCGCTCTCATTTGGGGATTCGCATGTACTGTAATCCTTTTTTAAGCCCGAGAGAATTCATCTATTTGAATAGTAATTTTCATAGTTTACCAATCTTAAAATCTTTGTTTGGTTACTGCTTCAGATAGATGTCTCGCCTCTTTCTCTTCCAGTATGTAGGAACATCAACTAACATAACCAATATAGTTCT
Organism: Stylophora pistillata; assembly: GCF_964205215.1. Taxonomy (NCBI): domain Eukaryota; kingdom Metazoa; phylum Cnidaria; class Anthozoa; order Scleractinia; family Pocilloporidae; genus Stylophora; species Stylophora pistillata. The sequence goes on from NC_142531.1 coordinate 6,027,723, forward strand.
CAAAAAATTAAATGCTGATCCCTGTATCATTTTTTTTGCAGCACCGAGAGTTCAAATTCTCTATCATTTTACTTGTCTAATTATTCGAAATGTCAAATTATGATGTTAGTTTGTTTGGAAAGAGTTCCATAGAGCCCCATACATTAATTATGCATTCCATTTCATAGGGACCAAATATAAAGGTTTCTTTGCAACACTCCATGCATAATTAATGTATGGGGTTAGATAGAACTCTTGCCGTTTGTTTTGTTTCCTAGCTTTGCATTGTAAAGTTTTCTTTTCGTTTTGATTTTGAAAAACCTGCTAAATTGTGCGCAAATAAAATTTATTTCAGCTTACTGCGTGAAAACGAAAGGTAAACTATCGAGTTACACCAAATATAACTTGATGATTGTTCAAGCTTTAGCTCAGCGAGTGAAAATTTCAAATTAATCGAAAAAGAAAACAAACTTTCTCTTTTCGATTTTGTAAATAAGAATTTGAATTGCAAGAAACGTACTTCATAGGATATCTGATTGTTGAAACTTCGACTTAAATCTTAAGGGCAAAGTTAATTTTTTATTCAGCAATAATTAGCGATAACTGTGTTCTCCCTTTGTTTCTGTTTCTGTGTCTGTGTCAACTTTATGTACTTCAACAAAGAATACGCGAATATTAGCCGCAGTCCTGGTACCATACCGTGGTACATTAGCTTTTTCAAAAACGTGAAAGTAAAAATGAAGTTTAGCCACAAGGCTTTGTTCGCCTTTAGGGCTTATGTGCCAAAATCTCGCAGACAACAAAGTGCACTAGCAATTTCTTTTTGAGAACTAAGATTGGAAATTCAAACTAATTATATTATTTAAATCAAGTGGCACTGTTGACAAACTGAGAGGCTAACGAGTAAAAATTGGTGTCCTAATTTTCGATCACTGCAAATTGATCAAACTTGCCGGACACACACTGAATAGGGTTTCAAAGTTGTAATGATGCTTCACAAATTTAGTCTGCTAAACTTCTTAACTAGCCGAGAGCTAGAATTGCAGTGCCACTTGATACGAGGACTAAATGTCGCTTAATATCCGATTTAAATGGTGGTAGTACATCTTAGAAGTTAAATTGCAATTCTGTTGTTAACCTAGTCAACAAATGCAGGATATTTCAAACGAAAATTCTAGAGAAAGCATCTCGCAGAACGTCTTTGTCTAAACTGGAGAAAAATCGATTTCGCAGTAATTTCTCTTTGTACGTATAATTACTTCCATCGCAGGTTTTAAATCTTATTTTCTTCGAGTAAACAGCAATTTTGGCCAAATTTTTGTTTCAGATTATCTCAGTATTTGCATGCTCTCTTGTTTCTAAAGATTTGTACATTGTACAGGTGGAAGAACAATAGGACAAGCAGATATTCAAACCACCATTTTATCGAAATGTTTTAGCGTTTTAATTAGTCTACATTCTTATCTTTACGACATTCCCCAGTGCTTAACAATCCGTTGCTTCTCGCTTGTGAATTCAACTTGTTGTGCTTGTTCAAATTGCTGTCTTCTCCGAGGTTTATGTCTGAAAATGAAACATGAAATAGATATTTAGCATCATGACAAGAAAACCTTAAAGCTATGACATTACTTCACTTCTACAACAGTTTAGTTTTATTTTAAATAACGGTGACTTTCCGGATAAGATTGGCTTGAAAAGATAACGTTCGGAGAAGTGAAGGAAATTATTTGTTTATTCTCGCCACGTTTCATCGCACAAGTGTGATGTCCCACTCTGAATATTAAACGACTTATGGACTCTGAAATTTGGTTATATCAACTAAGTTGAAATTGTAAATTGGCCACCGTAACGTTTCTATGGACTCTGAACTCAAGTTGTGACTGAACTGAAATTATATATTTAACGTAGGTTTTGGTTCTAAAGGTCATGACAAAAACAGAACTGAAAACGCTGGTGTGAAGGAGTTTTACCCAAGGTCAGAAAGTTACTTGACGTGATCGAAATCCCAAACGCGCGTGGTAAACCTTAAATTCGTACATTACTACTAGTTTCCTCTTAAATTTACTGTAAAACTCCAATGCGCAATTTGATACTTACCGTGCGCTTGAATTCCTAACATTCAGAGAAGTAACCATTCCTTTCCTTCAAACTTTTGTGACAGAGAGACATCGGAGAAGACATCTTTACGTGGCCGCCAACAGTTTGAAATGAGGTGTAATTGTAATTTTTCATGAATATGGATCAAAACGTACGTCCAATCGACAGCAGATACGTCACAATTTTAGGTGTGGTTGGATTTTTTTTGTGTTTTTTTCTAGAGAATGTTGGACTTTTATGCTCTTTATCTTTTCGTGTTTGAAATATAATTTTCAAATCATAACATTAAAAAGGAAATTAACGCGTCATCATTTACAAGTGGACTACGTACTGCTAGAATAAAATGGCGAAACATACTGAAATGAAAGTGATTTGACTCAAAATGACATTATTAAAACATTGACCCCTTTAGTTGATCTTGTTCAAGTTTAAAGAGTTCACAAGCATGTCCCCAATTTTAAGAGTTTGGGAAAAATGTAAACTTGTCATCGTGTGGAAAAACATCCGCTTCTGTACAAATCAAAACACCCGTAAACAAACACATTCACGGCTATTTATAAACGAGGTAAATCATGGAAAAACAAACAAATATACCCAAGATGATTTGAAAAAAAAAGTAAAAAAGCAAAAAAGAAGGCGGCAAGTTCCTCTTCCTCTATTGCTAGGATCTGAATTAGAAACTATTTGGGATCGCCTTTGCAGTACAACATGAACAATGTGTATCCACTGCGCTGCGGTGAACTTGACTGAAATCAAGTGCAAACTTCAAGTTTATATGTAACAAGTGGATCGTTCTTTAAGAATCAAATGCACAAACTTTCAGAAGAAAAAATTTTGCCTGAAGGATGAAATTATTAAGAATACTCTGTTATTTGCCAGTTCAATAATGTTCAAATTCAGTAGCGTTGCGATGCATGTTCTCAAATAAAGTCTGACAGAAAGATTAAACTCGTCAATGAGTGGTAACTGAAATGTTCGTTGTAACAAAGTTAGAAGTGGGACTAGTATAAGATGACATTCCAGACTATTTATAAGCTAGGAACAAAATGGGAAAAGGAATAAATCATGGAAAAAAGATAGATTAGAGAGAAATCAAACAAAGCAATGACAAGTCCGCTGGAACAGGATCTCCATCCTGACTGGGACCGCATTCGGGGAATGCCAATGAGCTGCTGGAAACTTGCCATAAATGGAGAGCAAATTTTTAAGATTATATTTAACAAGTGGAGTACGTACTGCAAGGAACAAGTGCACAAAGATTCTGTACAAAACTGAGTGTTTTGTCGACGTTATTACAAATACTTTGCTGTTTGACCAAAAAGTGGTCAAATTCAGTAGTGTTGCGATGCATGTCCTCAAATTAAGTTTGGGAAACAGTTATACTTGTCAATAAGCGGTAAAAAAAAAAAAAAGTTGACAAAAGTGAGCGACAGGACGGACAGAAAATTCATCGGGAGCGCTTTAAAAAACGTGTAACCCTAAAATACCCAAATATCAGTTTGCATATTCTCCGGATAGTGTTTTCCATACGTTTCCTTAGCCGGATGATAACAAGGCGAATTTGTTTAAAAATTTTAAGAGCTCTTCAGGTTTGTGATCATTTCCTTTCTTCTCCTGACCCTGATGTTTTATATTTAGGGATGATCTCGTGGGGAGAAATTAGATACTAGTCATTCTTAGGGTTTCAAGGATCAAAAGAAACTATAGGGGAACGCATGGGGGAGGAGAGGGGAGGCGAGTGGAGAGGAGTGGAGGGGACTCTAGAACGCACCTGCGACCCCGTTCAAGAGTACCCATTGAAACACATCAGAAAGTGATCTAAGGAACACGTCTGGAAAACTCATTAAGGGGGGCCGATGAAAGAATGAACCGGGCCAGGGAAATTTGGAAACACTTCTTACTGAATGAAGGAGTATGTTTCAATAAACGCTGAACGAGAATAGAGGGAGGAAAGAAAGTTAGGAAAAGAAATAATTCGAAAAAAAGTTAGCGATTATGTTCAAAATGTGTCTCGGGCATAAGAAACTCAAACAGAACTGAACAGGTAAAAAATGAGACGAGTTCTATATACAACTGAGTAATTTGATGCAATAAAGTCCTTGGCATTCTCTATTTCTCGGTTTCCAAATGGCTTAGCCTGCTGATAATTATGGTAGCTAAAAGAGATGCCTTCTTGAGCTGATTACAACTTGAGCTGTTTGGCAACTTTCCCTATCTCTGTAATCAGAGGAAGTGTTTTATTCGGGGGGGAAGGAGTGGTTGGAGGGTCTCCTCCCTTTTAGAAGACTGCTGATGTAATCATTCTTAAGGGCGTTGTCTGACCGATTAGTTTTTACGGCTCTACACTTAACAAGTTTTCCCTTTTCCAGTTTTCCCTTGAATGAAAGGCCGTGCTTTACTCTTAACTTCACGGATGATCTATCGCCTACTGTCGCGTACTTCCACCCTGCACTATTTTCCCCAAGGAAACCTCACATTAACAGAACGTTGGCGTGCAATGGCGGAACTCCGGATACACAAGAATGTCAATCAAACAGCTGGAAATAGTGCTAAGAATTTCATTTAGTATCATCTTACTGAATTTGAGGATTAATAATCGCTTGTTTTCCTAGTATATAAACGATAGTCACATGAATATTCTTTCATTAAACCCCTGAAGAGTGAAGCGATTCACGAAACAGGCTTGTCGGGAAATGTAGTTACGTCCTTTTTTCCTCTCATAACACTTATATATATATCTTATTAGACGTTTTGTTGTGTAGTGTTGTAGAGCTTTTTCAAGGATTGATATTTCGTGTATTTTTAGGTTTACCTTTTGTTTTGTTAAGTCTCGCCTTTTTGCGTCTACGTTGTTATTTTGATGAATCTATAGTTTTGATCATTTATTTTTAGTGTGTGCTTGAACTTGGCTCAGTACTTCCGTGCTAGACATTTTAATCGCTTGTTATGGTTGAGGATAACTAGTTTGCTAGGTGGTCATGTTTGGGTTGGTAAAACTGACCTTGAGTTTTACCCACACTGAATATCCTGTTTTGGAAATTCCCACGGTCAGCTAACCCAAACATGTCTGTGATTTTTACATTAAATGAGAGGGCACTCCTCGCTGAAGTCAGAAGAAGAAGAGAAATAGCTGTGGTAGTAGAAGGTAGTAGCAACGATAGCAGAGAAGAGAATAAAAGAAGAAAAGTATAGAGTCTTGGTACCTCTTGTTAATTCGCCATGCGAGTGAAAAAACCCTCACAACAGTAGTATCCCTGAGTATTTTTATGAGTTGTGCCGTATTTTGACGAGCCCGTAGGGCGAGTCAAAATACAAATAATGAGTAAAAATACTCAGCGATACTACACAACAAAACGTCTAATAAGTTATTTATTATCCAACACGCCAAACTGTTATTTCAGTGCGGGCGAATTTCGCGGATATCTATTTACGGAGACCGCGTGACAGAAGTATGCGAAGCGGAACGGAATTGGCGCGTTGTTGTGTTGCTGTTTCTATTTTCTTTCAAATGGTCCGCCATTTGTATTTGTTTTCGTAACTACAATCCAATTCTTCGCTTGCGTGATGCGAGAAAACCTGTTTAACCGGTACTCTACAATAGACGAGTACAAATACCGCGTGATATTTGTACTCGTCTAAGGCGTTATTTGTACTCGTCTTGGTGTAGTTGGATTGTAAAGCTCAATATTGCCAACAGTTACGTCATAATCCCTATCGGAAAAGTAATCTTAAAAGTGGTTTCAATAAGTAAATCTAAGATTGTCAGTTCATAGAAGCTTTGCAAAACTGTAATCTAACATACGAGTGCGAGTCAAATGCGACACTGTATCTTTATTAAACAAACCGTAAAGTTCTCGTTTCTTATTGGCCAATAATAGATTATGGATAATTTGGTTCGGAACTGAGGTTTCTATGAAACAGAGTAAGATAAATGATACAGATAACAAATATTATTAACAACCTTTCCAATCTTCTTGTGTATTTCCCAATTCACAGTTATACGTGATGGTCTAATACTTCTCAAACAGTGCCCGCCTACGGCTCACGTAAATTGGAGAAATTTAAAAGATAATTCACGAAATACACGCACGTTCGCACAATTTCCCAGCCTTATTTACTGGAAACAATGACACCCAAGCTGTTTCAGAGCCAAAACTAAACGGTTCCTTTGCATTTTATTTTTGTTTAGAAATACTACCGACTATAGATGCAAAGTAAACAAAAACGAACAAAATGGTCTCATTAAAACATCCGGGGGCTCTTGCGGAAAACACCAGCCGAATGAAAATGCCTAAAAAATTGTTCAATTGCGTAAGAACTCAAACTATATAATTCAAACTCATTAGCTTTGAAATATTAATCAAAACCAAACTTCGCCATATGCGAAATCATTTATGTTCATCACTCGTTCAATGCGTTTGTAAGTTCGCGTTCACAAATAGCAAAAAGATGAAGATAAAAACACGATCGTAACATGCGATACAGAGCTGAAATGTACAGAGTAAGCTAAAGTAATTCCATTTCATATATACAAGAATTAACTATCAACATCACCTAATTCCTTTTTAAAAGTTCATATAAAAAAATAGCTTTGAACTTTGTATCATTTCAAGCAGCATGCAATTCATTGCGTATTCATTTTTTTCGGGATCAAAAATTAAAACATTCTATTTACGCTCCAAGATAAACAGGATACCTTTTTTTTAAATTTCATACCACAAAAAAATACCCTTAAAGGTAATTGATCGTTTGGCATAAGCTGTAGATAAGAAGAAATCCAAAAATTCCCTTGATATAGTAAGAACTTTAGGCATGGTCTAAATAAGCGGCCAAAGCGCACAGCTCTGCAACATTACAAATCTTGTTTGATCGTTTCTAAAAGGTATAAAAATCTGGTAATTGCAAGGCTGATGATCAACTTCCCTGGAACAAGTCAACAAAGCGGACAAGAAGGAAACCATCCATGAACACAGATAGCTTACACAACATGAACAACAACCATTGGTCGAACACAAAAGCGGAACGATTCAATCGCTGAATGTCAGCAAATTAGCGTGATACTCCATGAGTCATCTGCCAAACGTTCGAGCAGAAAAACGTTCTTTCACAGCGCGTAGTAAGGCCAAAAAATGCATCTCACAGGGTTCTTCGATCCCCCATGTCATCGAAAAAAGTCCATCGAAGATCTTTAAACCTTCTCATAAAACGATCGTTTCCTTTAGGCTACGGCCCAAAAGATATTTATTACTCCCTGTAGCTTAGCAGAAGATGAGTCATTTGATCCTTCGACGACGTTCTCTTTCATCCTTCGATTTTATAAAGTTCGTCTGATACGCAACACGATGTTCTGAATAAAATATCCACATCGTGCCCAAGTTTCGTGAAAGTAATTCACGTTCAAGTGCTACTAGGCGCTGGATGACAACTTTGCAGACTGTTTCCTGGCTTCATCCACAACATCAAACAGATGCTTGGCGTCAACAGCCAGCACATGCGCAGCGGACAACATTCCTCTGCGGTATTCCTGGTCCAGCGTAGTGGTGCTGTATTTCTGAGCCATTTTCATGGAGTTGATAAGCTCAGCCATGTCAGAGGAGAGCACTTTGTGGGCCATTTCCACCTAAAATAGAAAATGAACAAAAATGAAAACGCGCAGAAATGGTTAGCTTCGATCTGGCATCAGTTCCTTTCCTCTGGAGATGAAGAAGCCAAACCTGACGTCACTCTGTGAAGGATTCTTTTCGATTGAGTGTCGTAGAACCAAATGGCCAATCAGAAGAAAGGGAAAGACCTTTGAGAGCTAATGAGAACTCAAAGTAAAAACAACCATAAGGCTTAAAGCGCGGGAAAACGCGGCTGACCAAGTCGCGATTATTCTTAGTTCTGAATCTGATTTTTAGTGTAATAGAAAAATCCGATCCCCAGATGGGACTTGAACCCACGACCCTCCGTGATCTAGTCGGATGCTCTAACCACTGAGCTACTCGAGACTCTATGGTAAGCAAGGGTCAACTTGTGGGCCTCGACTGCAACCGCATCGTGCGGCTACACAGCCAAATATTGGTAAGCACCTGTGAAAACTCACTAACAGCATCACGCTGTCACATTAAGGCATATCAAGATGCGGCCAACCAACCTCCAAAGTGAGCATGTAGAGATGAAACAATTTTTAGCGTAATAGAAAAAATCCGATCCCCAGATGGGACTTGAACCCGCGACCCTCCGTGATTCTGATTGGTTGAGAAAGTGGGGCGAGTTTTCTGGACCAATCACAGAAAAAAAAACCAAAGCAATCTCGGATTACTTTGACGCAACGAACCAAACTCGCCCCTCTTGGTTGTGGCAAGTTGTGACATGCTAGTAAGGGCTGTGCGCAGAGGGGGGTTTAATAACCAGAAAGAATCACACCAGAAAAGACAACTTGCAGACACCATTTGGTGAATGTATACAACTTCATACTTACTTCCTTGTGGGAGGACGGATCTAATCTATGAATTTCTTCGTCAACGCGTGCTAGTAAATCTCTAAGCGAAAGACCAATTGCCTAGGAGAAAGAGAGAGACCATAGCAGCTCTTGGTATCGTAAGGAAATGATGGAACACGATGAAAATAACGCGCAACAACAAAGATGGTCGAGGAAACAAATGAGGCAAGGCTACAACAGACGGGGTGGTTACGGTTTTGGCAACTATTGGCCTTTCTGCAGTTTTATTCAAACGACAATAACGTTTAGTGGCGCACAAGGACTCTAAAGATAGTACTATGGCCTTTTTCGCCCTTTCCAATCCAGCTACAAAGCGGCGTAGTGTTTTTCTAACATCGTGAAAAGCAAAGAGCTTATTCAAAATGGGAAATTTTATAACAAGTTGTTCCATACCTTAACAAAGGCTGGGTAATCTTCAGATCGGGCAAATGGTAAGCCATTGTTGAGACCAATAACAGCCTGCACCACATGGGTGGTGTTAACAAACACGCTGTCTGTGGAACGATCTTCTCTGGGATCTTCTTCTCTCTGCGTCACGACAGTCTGCAACAAAACATAACGAAGAAACGATCAGCAGCGAAAATCTTAGCCTGTGTAGCTAGCAGTTTATGTGCACTTTACGATCTTGTGTGTGCTGAAACGATGAGCGGCTATGGCACCACATAAGTCCAAGATTGAATCGAAATTTCACGCTTTTCACTTACTTTTGTAAATTATTACGAGAAAAAAAAATCGCTAGCATACACGAATGTACATGAGATGAGGAAACATTAACTGTTGAACTTTTTTTTTTCTCTTAACGTCGAAGAGTAACGGTAACCGCGGAAACGTTGCGATCTATAGTTTTCATCTCCAGACAAAAGTTTGTAGCTACATGTACCACAACACATAATGAACAACTCCGTAACGACACTGCGTCTGATCTAACAATGATCAGTTGTTCGTTTAATACTTGCCTAGCCTGTGGTGCAGTCCCTTCTTTTTTGTGCCGCCGGGGGAGCGTTCAGTTATTCTTCGACAAAAGTTTGGTGGCCATCATCATAAAGCTTTAACACTCTCCCCTGCCCCCCTCCCCCCTCCCTTCAGTTTCCTTGCTGTCAGCCACACATTTCTCATCATTAATTCTTATGCCGGCTAAAACTCACCGTTTGAATCGTATCGGTATTTGCTATTGTAGCAGCCTGATGGCTCGGTGGATCCACTGGGGTGCTGTGATCTGAGGGAGACAAGATCTGTTATAATGCGCAAATGAAAGGCTGCGAGATTGGAGAGGAAAAAAAATTAACGATGTTCAAACACTCACCCACGTGAACGCCACTTCAGACCGAAAAAATTCTTCGTCTATACTATTATCTACCTTTCTTGAATGAAAAATGTGTATCTCTTTACTAACTCGGTGCATGTTGTGGTGAGAAAACAGAGGAAAAAGCGGACAAATTTTTGTTAAATAAGAGAGCGACTTCAACTAATTTTCTCTTGGTTACCTCCGCAACTCTACTTATTAGAGAGATCAGCCTGCTAGACTTTATCGAACACCTTACGGTAGTTTTCGATTATCTTTATTTGTAAAGTACTATCCTTTTCTAAAGTCCAGCCTAACAAGGAGGAAACCCATTCTGGGCGGAACCCCTCTTGGATTCCAAGTATGATGAGCTCCACCCATATCCTCATCCCAACCCATCCCTTGTCCCCTGATGTAATCTTCCTCTTGCATCTCAAACGCAAGTTTATCGGATTGGAATAACAGATTATCTACTTGGCATTCAGTTTTTCCTCTTCGCCTACTGGGTTTAAATTGAAAGATACCTTATAAAGCAAAGGGAGAGTCACTTCTCCAAACTTACATTCCTTGGCTGCTTGGCGCTGTTCGATGAATGACGCTGACCCACGTGGGTTGTATGATTCTACCGCCGCGGAAACTCCGTCCTCAGGGGAGAGGAGGTTGGGACTCTTGGGTGATTGCTGTACATGAAGGGACAAGACTAGACTGTATGAGGAAAACATTCCTGCTGAAAATCTCCAATTATTTGAAGTGAAATTGGCCGAATAGTCCTGCTTGTTGTTTTAACAAAGATTTTTCATCGAACACTCTAATCACAACTTTAATCAGAATCGCAATCGCAATCCCGGCCACTACGTGTCAAGTTCTCATTAGCTAACGATGGTACTAAATTTTGTTATGATAGGCCCTTGTGAATTATTTGGTTTTGGTTTTTCGATAGTCTACAGAAAGCTACTCTATTAGGAGAGGTAACATACTTAGCGATTGTAAGGTTGTTAGCGATTAAAGGAACAACACGAACCGGTGAAAAGGGAAGCTCAATATTTTGCTCTTCTTGTTGAAGCCACTTGGAGTCCGCCTCTGATTCAAGGCGCTGCTGGCGAAGTCTTTGTCGAAACATGGCCTGCTCTCTCATTTCCATTTGCGCTCTTTCTGCATCTTCTCGTCGTTTCAGTTCCTCGTCACTCTGTGTGAGACAAATGACAGATTGTCTTAAATACGTGAAGTTTAGCCTGTCAGACGTGTATGGCAACCGATATCATACCTAAAGAGACAGTGCAAAAGCGTGAAGCAGGAATAAAGGAAAAACGCGGTCCTATCAAATTCGACTATGAAGTTACAACGAGATGTTAATCAAAATTTGGGATTGAGGAAACTGTCATGGTATCTAGTGTGCTTTTTTAACTTGCCTACACTAGATAGAGGGTCCATCCGAAGGAATTTGTGGTTTATAAAGAACGAAAAACACAAGCAAGAAACGGGGATGACGAACGACGAGAAACATGCTTAAGAATTTCAAGATACCTCTAACTTTAAAGTGATAACTGACGCGCGACTCTGGAGAAATCAGTGAAACAATTGAAGTTGGCGTCGCGCGAGAGTTCGCATGATACCAACCAAATCTTCCCGCTTGACTTACACGAGGAACTAAGCTAGGAGAAGGAGACATAAGTAACTGACGCGCGACTCAAAGGAAAACCGAAAGAGTTGAGTTGGCCTCGAGCGAGAGTCCGCACGATACGAACCAATTTTTCTCGCATGATTCACGCAACAGACCATGCTGGGGAACAGGGACTTCTTGCGTCGTAAAAGACTTTCAATTCGGAAACCTTCCATGATGCAAATTTCTACGATTTCTACTCTAAACTTGCACCTTGCATCTTCACTCAAACTTCAGCTTCCCTTACCGGCAAATCAATGAGGGCATCTTTGGATTTCGTTGGACTCCCTAATGGACTCGTTAGTGGACTGGTCGCTTTATAATTTTTCGGTAAGGTTTGACTCCCACTAATAGAATACCGATTAGGCTGCTCCAGCAATGCGTGGACACCGCTGGCCTCGTGGTACGACTTGAAGTTCCTTGGGAGCGTGCGGGAAGGGGACGATGGAGACTGGGGTGAACGGGGAGATCTGGGCGATGCTGGATTCCCAGGGTACTGAGCTGGCAGAGTTGACCCTTATAGGACAAAAGAACGAAGGTATTTCGTCAAATGTTAATACAGTACCAACTTGGGAACAGACTTTCATTCTAAAATAGTCACCTTTAAAACTTCATTCCCACACCCTAAGAAAAATAATTGTGAAGGGTGGAGAGAATTGACCTGGAATTGGGAATGGAGTGAAAAGCTTGAAAAAACAGCACTAACTTCTAAGTATATTGAACCTAAAAACTATTGAACTATCAAAACTACCTAAAAAAAGTGGAAATTTGCGTAACTGACCACGCAAAGTTTCTCCCAACAATACTAACAATCTCAAGCAGACAAGCGATGAGAATAGCGAAAAATATCAACGAGGAGATTACAAGTTGATCCAATACCAAATTCTCCCAACTAACATCATGGGAATTGTAAGATATGCCGTAAGGAGAATTGCTAATGAGATCTTGGGAGTGAAAGAGTTAAACAAGCTCTCGTTTGAAGCAGAGTGAGACGAAAGTTTGCATTTCGTCAAACCAAAGTTCTCTCCAGGCACCGCTCAAACTTTAAACATTCCTGACTTCGCTTCGTGTGTTCTGATTTAACATTGTTTCGCGAAATTTCGCTCACATAAATACACTCTCCCACAGTGCCGGCTCTACTTACACAATGACGCCATCACTGTTCGAAACAGACTTGGACCCAACCTACCTCTCGGACTTGTTAATCCTCTGCTGCTGTCAAATGTTGCCATTGCCGAGGATTGAGCCGCACCAGTTGGGATTTGGACGAAAGATGGTTGGATCCCAGGTCTCGAGGGCTACACATAATTAAAAAAAAACCCATAAATCAGTGCATCGTTCATCTTGGATACTTACATCACGAATGTAAAATCACCCAAGAAACAAGAAAGGATACGTGCTTATATGACTTCAATCGGCGCGAATTTTAAAGCATATGTCTTCTAACCGTTAAGTTCCCAGAGAGGAAATTGTACAGTATTGTTCTCTGTTCGGCTTCTTCTTTTCGATATCATTCTCCATTTAGCTTTATCTTTTCATATTATTTTTTGACAACGTTAGAACAATTAGGTGTATATTGCATAGACTACTAAGCACAAAATGGATCATCAGGACTGAGCAATGACTAGTTGAATAAAACATCTGTACCTTGGGTGGGGCAACAGAGTCTTGTATGGCTCCTGTTAGACACAAGAAAATGCACAATGAACATTGTTGAATGGAAATCGTTCATGCACAGTTCAAGGCAGTATTCGTAACACTTCTGGTAAAAATTGCCGTGAGAATTTTTAGTTATGATTTAAGATGTATTGGTAAGGAAAATCGCCTTACCAATAAAAATTACTGTTCAATCAAATATTGAAGGCTATGAGAATAAAGGAATGATCGCCACTCAACACTTGAACTCCCATGAGTGACCAGGAAGGAATTTCTCCTTACAATATCAACATCAAGCATACAGGTGATGAGAATAAAGAAAAACATCAAGAAGGGGATTATTAACTGATCCAATACCAAATCCTCAGAGCAAACATTATAAGAATCGTAGAGAAAGCAATAAAGAGAATTACTAATGAGATCTTGGAAGTGAAAGGGTTAAAAAAGTTCTCAAAGGTTACAAAAATTCTCCTTATCAGTACCACAGGAATTGAAAATCTCACAGTTTGGAGAATATGCATACTGATGCAGGAGCATAAAAGATCAAAAGCTATTAGGGACCTTACGCAATCAGGACGGCAACGCCAAGGAAGACTTCGATTAAAAAAATGAATTTCTACTCTTAGTTAGAATTTAAAAATGGTTGCAGGAGCTTACTGTCTTATACGGCGCCACAGCTCAACTTCCGCATGACGTATAAAAGTAGCGTTGAGTTCCAAATGGAAATGAAAATAATTTGCCGTCGCGGTTTCGGTTCGCAGACGACGAAAATTTTGGCGATTTCACGTTGTTGTTTTGCATAGGCCGGCTAAGAAATGTACAAAGTTTCAAGACGCACGTGCTGAGCTATTGTTCTGCCAATTAGATCTCTTGTTTTTCCACGTCTTCGTGGTTGCGTAAGGTCCCTATTGGTATGCGTTTTAACCTGATCATGGTGGCCGCCACCATTTATGATTTCGTTATCAACAGCAAAACTGTCAAGAGGTGGACAGCAGTTTGTGATAATGAATATGACTGAGAAGAAAGACACATCCACTCACCCATCGACAGAGCCTGTATTCTTCGAGTTTCTTTTCTGAGTTTTTCATCTGCTTGAAATCTTTCTTCTTGGACGATCACGCTGCACACGAAAACAAAGATAGATTAGAGGTATTTAGCACCGCGTTTACGTGAAACGTGAACAGCAACAGTTACCACGTGACATTGTTTTTCCCACCATTTTTTTCACGTTTAGCGGTTGCGCTTTGCCGTTTCTATGTGAAAGTAAACTGTTTCGCGTCTGCCATGTACGTAAGACTTTCTTCACTTTTTCTCCCAAATAGTAGACGTTAATTGCCGGAAAAAGGGCACCAAAATTATTCTTTATAAGCCATACAAGGGCGCCTTCAAATCCACCATGTCGCGAGCTCATGCGAAGCTAAGGTAGCAAGGTTCACACTGTTTTACGTGAAACGTGAGAGGACAAGCTGACGATTGCCGTTTCACGTAAACTTGGTGCTAAATCTCTATTAACTGCTTAAAGCGCGGGAAAACGCGGGCGACCAAATCGCGACTGGTTTTAGTTTTAAATCTTACTGGTTAAGAGAGAGTCGCACGACTTTTCTGGACCAATCACACAGCGAAGTAAAGCAAACCGAAAGCCATCACGGATTACTTTCAACACTCACTTGCATCACATAGTATAACATGTAAAGCGACTTACCTGAGGCGCGTCTTGAGATCCTGAAAGACTGGTCTCTTGGAAGGCTCATAGGACCAGCATTCAAACATGATGTGATATAGAGAGGGTGGACAGTTAGGGGGAAGGGCGAGTCGCTCTCCATTCTCGATCTTGCCAATCACCTCATTGTTCTTAACACCTTGGAAAGGTTTAACACCGTACATGAGGATTTCCCACATACACACACCTGAAAGACAATATCACAATTGGAGTTTAATCGACTGATTTAATAAGCTATTTCAAAGCATGCATTGTTAGTATTACAACTTCAAAGTGCATCGCGCACTGTGTAATGTCACCTGAGATTGCAAGATGCGTGACTTTGACAACGTCACGACCATCAAAGTATGTGGTTTATCTCGCGCGCCTCTACTCAAAAAAAAAAAATATTTACGCGACACGTGTCATACTCATGTCAATCACCAAACCCACTTTTAGTCGGATTTCCTCATTTAGGTTTGTTGTTCCGAGCTTGCCTGAGTGCAGACGTCTCCTATTTCCTTTGTTGCACGAAATAGGAGACGTCTGCACGCAGACAATTCCGAGTGCAAATGACTGGTTAGTCGAAAACAGTTCTGTCACACTCTCCATTAAAGTAGCAAAAGCGATCCTCTTTCTAAAACGATTTTTCCTCCGAAACTTTCCCCTCTCCTACCACCAGTAACATTAGACAATGAAATTCTCTCACCAAACATCCAAATGTCGCTAGCGGTTGTAAACCTCCTGAAATTAATTGATTCTGGAGCCATCCACTTAATTGGAAGTTTCCCCTTTGAAGCTGTAACAAATGATACGTAAAGTTGAGGTAAATCTTACACTCGCGTCAAATGTGTCCCACGATAAAACAGAAGCAAATCCTTAAAAAGAAAGATGAAACGCTGAAGGTTATAATAAAAGGTTGTTACTCCAAGGAGCATTTCCTCGGCTGTACGAAATCTGATGCTCCTTCATTTTGTCTTTAAGCCAATAAATTCGGTCTGTTCCGGCTCATTGCAAACTTTTACCCTTATCCTTACCCTTGTAGTAAGCTTGTTCATCAACCCATCTTGACAGACCAAAGTCTGCTAATTTGACGCATTTAGGCGTACATACCAAGACATTACGAGCTGCTATGTCCCTGAAAAAGAAAAAAAAAAAGAGAATCGGATGAGAGAGCAAAAATTACATGCGATAAAAATGTAAAACCACTTCCCTATGGTTAATTGAAACAGTGCTACCCTTCATCTCTGACCAGGAGAAAAAGATTTCTATTGGAAACTGCTCGATTTCTGAACTGAGAGGAAAGTTCTGTATCGTTCTTTTACGATTAGAATCGTGCCCTGGTAACATTACTAAAAATTGTAAATTGTTTGTAACTGCCACCAAGATTTCAGGAAAATAGTGGCAACGCATTTCATCAGAAATGATGTAACAACATTATGAAGTCATTTGCCATGGGACCACACCGATGCTCCGCCATTCAGTTAAGTATGCTATTACCAGGTTCAAATGTAACACGCGACCTGATTAATGCTAAGGTCAACAAAGTCGGAAGCGTTGCACGAGTAACTTCCATTAAGTAATAACTAACCTGTGTACAAAATTCTTGCTTTCCAGGTATGACATGGCAGTACTAAGTTGAAAAATGTAACTAAGTAGAGTTTCTAGGTTAATGGAGTGTATGTTCTTCTGGAGATACGATCTCATCTGAACACAAAGAAAACAAATTCAACATTACTTCAACACTACAAGAAACATCCTAACCAATTAGGTCTTGAAATCTTTTCGCAACAAAATGCAGTAACTAAAATAGCCCAAACATCGTAATGCGCTAAAACATTTCTGGTTGACAAAAATATGTCATGGGAAATCTTGTCAGAGGAAAATGATTTGGGTTGAAGGTTTAGTAAACACTAAGGTTAGGGAAATTGAAATTCCCGGAAAGAGAGAAAGTATAAAGAAATTGGTTGATCCTTGATGGAAAAGGTACATCGTGAGGAGTAAAAATACTACCAGTCACTTCACCTAGAGACAGAAACGCGTCTATGACGTTCAGTGATACCCTTTTCAAACAGACAGTACTAAGATGCTATCTTTTCCACAATGACGCACAAGGAAGAGGTATAGCTTTGTCACTTAGCGGAGGAATGGTAACGACTCTTGTCTAACCACCAAATGAGCCAGAGCGTCCGGCAACCATCGGGCGACACTTGACTAACTGCCAATCAACTGTCGGTTAACTGTCGACTTAGTGTCGACTGACAACCGATCAACTACCTGCCAACTGCATGGTGACAGTCGTCTGTAGGTCAGCTTTCAGTCAACTTTCGACCCCCTGCCTGTCAATTGTCGGCTATCTGTCGGTTCATCGTCGGACAACAGTCGATCGACTGAAACTCTACCGTCCATTGATTGTCGAGTAACACCGTGGTTTCTTTAGGGTTCATAACACATACCGGCATAATGACAATGTCAAGGAAAGAAGCTCTGTTACCTCTCCATATGCAGCCAGTTCCATTACAATGTAAAATTCGCCATCCGTACACACGCCAACGAGCTTTATAATGTGCGGGTGATCAAATTGCTTCATTGTATCTGAGAAGGAAATTACATTAGTATGGGAGCGATCTTCGCAGTTATGAACACTACTTAAGCAGTAGTGAAAATAAGACCTGAGAAAATTCAGGCCTGTACGGAAATTACAATCAAAAACTTAAAAATGTATATAACCAAATTTATTAATTTTAGTCCCCATCAGCAGACTTATTTTACAAAAAAAGAAAAACCAAAAAAAAAAACCAAAAAAAAACCAAAAAAAAAAAAACAAACAAAAGAAAAACCAAAAGAAAAACCAAAACAAACCAAACCCCCCCCCCCCAAAAAAAAACAAAAACAAAAAAAAAAACCCAAAAAACCCCCCAAAAAAAACCAAAAAAAAAAACCGAACAATTGTTTCATCCGCATCAAAGATCAATTACCGGTAATGAAAACAACTTTGGGAGTTACTGTTTACTCTTATTCAGACTAACACAGACACAGTTTGATACTCACATGCCTCTTCCAAGAATTTCTCCCTTGAATCAGGATTTTTACATGATTTGATCGCCACTTGCAAATTAGGATCATCCTGGTGGAAGCAAAATATTCGGCATAATTCAGCAGTGGCCAAGGTACAAAGATAATACAAGTAAAGCAATTTTCAATTGAGCATTTAAAAATTCAGAATTTTTTTCAAGGAAATAATTTTAGAAAAGGTTTTTGGTGTCGAATCTTCACAAACCTTTTGCAAACTTTGTGACTGCCATAAAACAACAGAAATAAAAGGCAATGGTTTGAAAATTGTAGCTCGCAGACAAATACTCTCTTACTGTTTCTGAAAATTTTACAGTCCAAGCTGCAGCTTTAGTAATACCAACTTTCGTTAATAGTCACTTGGCGGCAAATTGATTCAAGAGGCTTTACAACCTTTTGCACCTTGATATTATCATTAATCATTCAATTGCATCAAATTTGAATTTGCTATGATCCTTGCTCGTGCAGCTGAGAAACAAAATGTCGTCTCCCATGGTCATATGTTAGAGCCGTTTTCAACTGAGTGTCGAAAGTAATCCATGACGGCATTGGTTTTGGTAACTTCGCTCTGTGATTGGTCCAGAAAACGCGCGCCACCGTATCAACCAATCAGACTCAAGACTAAAACCAATCATGATTTAGACACTCGCGTCAGTTTCCCGCGTTTCATGCAGTTTGCCTGTTTTAAATTAGAGTTCTCATTGGCTAATGATGATGTCAACCTTTGCTCCAATTGGCTGTTGTGATAACTTTGGTTTTGGTTATTCAAAGCTCCAATGAAAATTGCTGTAACTGTAATCTGAAATCAATTCAAATATGGGTTATACATCAAGTTCTAACATAATGTATCACTCACTGGACTGATGAAGGTCCCTCTGTGTACATCTCCAAACTGACCCTGACCTATGATCGTCTCCAATATCAACTTGTTCCGAGGAATTTCATAATCTTTAGCTTAAGGATTAAAAACAATGATTTTACTTATTGATGTTCCAAAACCTTAGACCAATCTTTATCTCTGTTTTTATTTTCCTTACACATGTAATGGCAATAGCCATGTTACGTTATCCTTTTGATCAATAACAGAAAGGCCTTGTGTACTGCTCAGCTTTTAACTTTGCCATTAGCAAGACAAATTAAATGGCCAAAACTAACTGTTTAGAGATGATACATAATGATGTAGTCTGATCGTCCAGGTGTGTGTAGTCCTGAGAAGGACTGTGGGCAGTATCAACGACTGACATTTCGACAACGTTACCTGAGCAGACGTCATCACCAGAGTCAAGTACCCATTTCAGGACTACTCTCACCTGGACGATCAGACTACACAAACACATTACCCTCGTGTTCACACCATTTGGTAAGATACAGCGTACACAATGAAAAATAAATTTAGGAATAATTATTCTGTTTAATTGTTCTTTGAGTTCTAATAAGGTTTTCCTTCAGAATTTAACAAATAAGAAATCCATTCAAGTCTTGGCATAAATTTTTTAACAGAAAATGCTTCCAGCAAACTTTCATTATCCAGAATAATAACGACATCTATCTTTAACATACAATTTAAAAAGAATGCAATTGCTCTTTAAAATACTTTTTTCAGAATTCAAATAGTTATTGTAACTGAAATTCAGTCAGTAATTTCTCAGCCATCATAATTTACACCTCAGAAATTTTAAAGACAATTTAAAATTTATTCATCACAATTTATGTCATAAATCATTTACGTTTTTGTTATCTTACCTGGTCTCCTATTATTAACCAGAGACATTCTGCTGGACATTGCAACCGCTACACGTGCGGCAGCCAATACTGTGTATTGGAGTCATTTCAAACACGTATACATTAGCTTTTCAAGGTTATCTAGTATTAAAGAATCTAGTATTAAAGAATCTAGTATTAATTATTATAATCAGTTCAAAGAAAATTAGTGCATGAAGTATTTATACCATATCTTCAGTAAAGAGTTGGAATTACCAGTCATTTAAGAACAATCATTTTGCTGTTCTTTTTTTATTTTAGAAATTGATAGAATCTAAAGCTTAACAGGAAGTGAAGTTCTGATTTACAACAGACTGTTAAATTTATCATTTTTGACTCATTTTAAAGGGTACCATATTATGAATGAGTAGTTTGCATTTCTTTACTCTCTACCTGACATTTCTAGCCAAAATTCTCTTTCAAAACAACCATTGTCTTGCAAGTTTTAAAATAGGGTGGTTGAGTTTGCCATGCAGTGTTCTGAGGTTAGATTGTACAACACAATTTATATATTACAACTTACTGTACATGTTCAGTAAATTCTCAAAAAAGACAAAAAAGGAGAAGCCTGGGCTTTAAGGCTTTACAAAAAATTTATCAGCAAATCACTCTGTCATCATCAAGGGAGTTAATAAACATTTCATAACTAATGATATTAAAACAAATTTAAAGGCAAAAAACAAAATTATTGTTAAAGTATAGGATGCTACTTTTGCATAATATTGAATGTAATTTTAACTGCATTTTTAGCCAACAAATTTTATATTTATACTTTTCTTTTTTTTTGCCAAGCATCCTACATGTAGTTCTGACAGAGAATGACAAAACAGTGCAAAACAAAATGAAATACTGTTCTTCTCTTTTCTGAAAAATTTTCATTTGTACCTGCCATAGGATGTGCATAATCAGGATCATCATCAACAATCTCAGCATAATCATCAAACTCTACAACAATGAAAACATCAATTGACAATAACATTATATTTATTAAGAACAAAGGTACTTTTCAACACCAGTCAGAGTAATACCAGCAAATGAAAAACTGGCAGTTTCATTTTGCTGTCAAAACATCTCCTTTCTATTTATAAAAAATTTATCGCAATTTTAGTACAAGATGGGGAAGCACAATTTCTTCACACTGAACTCGCTAAATATACAAGCAGGCACATCCCACAGGAAAAAAGGGTCACATCCACAAGCAAACCATAAATTTTACACCTCCTGGTCATGCAAGTAGAATCTTCTCTTGGCCCTTTGAACCTTAAACATGTGAGCAGTAATACTCCCTGCCTGCTGTTAATCATTTGTTTGTTTGTTTGTTAGTTTTTTGAGAATTTGTTGTTGCATTGACGATCACACCTCCTCATGGATACATTTGTCCATTCTCTGCACAAGATTCAATTCTTTGAGTTAAATGTTTAACACAAAATTTTTTTCCCCTGCCAATAGGATGTTGATAAGACCTGCTAATTATCAATAAGAAGAATAACAGTAAAATGGAAATTCTGCTTCATGTACCTCCATTTTTTCTCTGCACTGGTGAGGAAACAGACTTCTTCCTCTCTGTAAAATCATTTCCCAAAATAGGAGTGTTCTGTTTCAGGGTTGGTGAAAAAATAGGGGGGCTGAAAGAGAAGAAGAGCTGTACATAAATCGCCATTCCCTCAGGTGAGAGGCATTACATATATCTTATTAACCAAGCGCGAGGGCCATACTGGGAGAATATCAGCCCGAGGTCTTGACAGTATGGACTGAGCGCAGCGAGGTCTGTACAAAAAAGACCTAGGGCCGATATTCTTCCGGTGCGGTCCCAAGCAAGCTTGGTTAATAAGAGATTTATTATACGACTGAAGTTCAAAGGGACACAAGTGCAGTATCATTCGGGACCATTTGGGACAGAGCCCGGTCCAATACTGAGAGAATATTGCCTAGCAATAGAGCATTTTGATTGGTTGATTTCAGTTATTGGCCCTCTGACTGCCTGAGTTGTGTAATAATGTTCCATACTTGACAAACTGAATTGTAAGGACCCTTCTATGTGATTGAAAAAATTTTGTTTGTTAACAAAAAAAATTGGATCCACCCCACCCTGCCTGAGACTGTTGTTCTTCTCTAGCTGAACAGAAGTGTCTCTTCCTTTCCTAAGTTGTCGCAAGAGTAGTTATGATCCAATATGATTAATTTTCATTTCACTCACTATATATCTTATTAACCAAGCGTGAGGGCCGTACTGGAGAATATCAGCCCCTGGGCTTCACAGTACAGACCGAGCGCAGCGTCGTGTAATTACCTGCCCGAGTTGTGTATTACCTGTTTTTTCCCTCAGTTTTTGGAGATGCTGGTATTGGGATTGACGGCAGAGATCTCTCAATATCTGCAAAGACGAAAACAACTGTTTTAACCAGATCCTCTCCTTAGGTTGATATTCTCAATGATGCATACTGGTACTTAATAGCTACCTTACACAACTCCCAGTGCATCTTATTTCATCAAACAGACTACCTATTGCATGAAATTGAAGATCAATTGGCATGCAGATGTGTGGATTGGGTATAGGATGTAAATAGCTGTATAAATTTGAATATATCAGCAAAGTTGAAATGGTAAATTGGCCACCGTTACGATTACAAAAGCTGACATTTTGAGCGTTAGCCCTTCGTCGAAGCAAATAGGGGAATTGTGGGTTGTGTGTGCTTTTAAAGGCAGAAAAAGGAGCTACGTGATTGGTGGGAACATGGCAACGAGAAAAACACAAATAAATTAGTGGAATGAAAAGCGTTCGTTGATAACTGTGGGATTTAGACTGCCGGTTTGAAAGATGAGCTTTTGTTCAAGAAAATAATTATGTAGCTTAGAAATATTACCCTACCAAGTTTCTTAAAGACCAGTGAATGTTTGTTTCCACTGAAGAGCATACAGTATCCGTCAATCAAGTCAGCCATCTCTTCAGCCTTGGCTAATGAGAATGTGGTGAACACAAGAGGCTGCAAACAAAAATGTAATAAAAAGACAGTAACACACTTAACAGTAAAGACAAGTAACTGGCAAGTATTTTCTGACTCACAATGAATAAATTTAGAATGATATCTGTTCTGTGAAAAAAAATTCTAAAGGTTAAATTTTATGTAGCCTAACAAACCTCAGCAGCTCCCAACACTTTCAAACTAACAGTAGCTTTTTGTTTATCAGTCTGGACAGATGATGTGATGAGTGGTATTCTTGTAATTGAGATTGAAGTTATTTGATGGAAATCAGCCATGCGTGTAATCTACAGTGGAACAAATGAAAGCAACTTCATAAGTAATACAACTGAAAGGTAATAATATTATTATTTATTTATAGATTTATTGGTAAACCAAACCATAAGCCTACAGTATCAATCATGCATTATGTCATTGTTTCATGGTGGAACATATTTAAAACCTCTAACACCCAGGAGTGATTAACATGTGACTTCTCCCTACAATAATCATACCATATCCCCTCATAAACCAGGAAAACAGGTATTGAGAATACTCAAATTTATCAGGTAAAGGTTGTTATCTTGATCTAACACCAAATTCTCATAACTAACTTACAAGGAAATGTGTAGCAGCTGGAGGGGAGAATTTACAATCAGATATTGGGAGTCATAGAGTTAAGGTATCAAACTTGTTTTCAAGTGGCATTTAAAGGCATTTAAACACAAAATATTTGTATCTTCACATACAGACACCAGTCTCAAGCCTCCAAAGTAAATTAATCACAGGACAGAAAACTAATGAAATCCTTACTGGAAAAGACACCACTTGGTTCCTGGTATACAGCTGTTTACCCAGAAACCACCTCACTACCTTTCCTGAGAAATGCCCACCCCAGAAACCACCTCACTACCTTTCCTGAGAAATGCCCACCCCAAAAATGTTTTTAGTTGTTTTTCAAGATAGAGATAAGAACTCCCAGAAAGAATCAAAAGAATTTTGCCAAACCACACTGTAAAGTTCTCACTTTGGACTCAGTGAGGTAACTATTTTTTCAAATTATAAAAAGTCAAATTTTGGCTTCTTGCACGTTTCAAATACTCATGTACTCACAAGTGATCCACGTTCAGCTCGGTAACTTATTCCATCTTTTGGCCCAATAACCACATCTACTGCTATTGTCCAACCAGTCTGATGTAAAAAAAATATCAATCATTGAATATTAAATTGCCTGGGTACAAGAAATTTGTTACCAATTTTAATGCTGTGTGATAGAGACACACTGTTTAATTCTACCCAAGAGTGCATCTGCAGATCTAAAAGCTACAACCTTGGACAAAACCTGTTGAGACACATTACAAAAATACCTATTTTTTGCACTCACCCAAACAAAAATGCATACTGTTGCAAATTGAAAGATTGTTCCCCCCCCCCTCCCCTATTGCAATGTTGTTTGTGGTAAGACAAGAAATGCACGCTTGAGCTGTTAAGTCCCAACAACACTGTACCAGGGGTGGGGAGGGGGGCAAGTTTGTTCCTTTTGGAAACAATTGTTACATAGCGGGAAATTAAAAATTGCATTGAAATGTCTCAACAGTTTTGTCCGGGGTTGTAGGTACCTGGTATGAAAAAGTTTAGACAACCTTACCTTAAGAAGAAAATTGAAAAAATGTTTAAAATCTAAGTTGCTATTAATGATTTGTTTGACATACAGTGTATAGCATGTGTCTAAAGCTTTATTCAGAGGCTAAAGAGGGCAAGAACTGCCACTGACTTGGCATGAAAATCAATTTATACAAGAACTTCTCAAAATAAGAGGGGGAGAGTGAGGGGGTTTGGGCTCTGCCGTGGTTTCATTCCAAGTGAAAAACACAATCAACCATGTCATGATGAATCCTCACAACAGTCTCTTTAAAAACTACATCATGAATAACTGATGAATAAACAATAATGTAGGCTTCACTCACCCCTAAGGAGCACCTGAAAGACTCCAGTTCAAATCGATGTAGTTTGGAAAGAATATCAAAAAATGTATAACAGCATTCCACTTCACTCAAGTGTGCATACTGCTTAAAATAACCATGGATTGTTTTCCGCAAAAGCTTGGACTATATAAAAAACAAGAGATAACATTTTAAATAATCATTAACTATCAGTAATGTCACATATCAGGTGATTCATAATGGCAATAGGACTGTTTGACCTGTAACAGTTTAAGTGATGAATAAAATCAGATGACTGTGACTGGAAATCTATCTACCATGAATATGATTACAGACAGAATCAGATGACACAAAATCCTGCTACCAATAAATCAAACCTATTACAAAATTTGAGAAACAAGTTATCCATTGGTTAGACATTTTCATAACAAAAAACTACTGAACAGTTAACTAAGAACAGAACAGCAGTATGTGCACATAATTTGTATTGTCCAAATACGCGTTGACAATGCAGAGTACACAGTAAAATACAGCTTCACCATTGGCTAAATTCTTCCCAAACACAAGTGCATTGCTAGTTCTTGTCTTCCAGTGTGAGTGCAGAAGTACATGTACACAAAATATATAAACCAACCTTCATGTTTTCCAAAACAGCCTTTGGTATGAATTTGGTCAGGCCAACTTCTTTCCTAAATGTCAGAGTGCAAACAAATGAAACTGATGAAAACTGATCCCTTGCATAGTCGTGGATGAACAAAGGTATTAGCACAATTACGAACATACATTTAATATGTAACTTGTTAATTAATTTAAACTCATCAATGACTAAAAAACTGATATGGCTATGTCCTTTTACAGCTCCATAAAATCATATGCTCATAAAACTACATTTCTTCTCAAACAGAAACACTTTCTCATAAGAAAAAAAATTTATCAGATTTCACAATGCCAATCACAATCTTTTCTGATAAAGAACAACAAAATATAAAAAAGGAAAGAGACTGCAATAGAAGCTTCATTGCAAATGACATTACTTACTCAATATACTCAAAGTTTGATTTTTTGTCAAGTGCTATCTGAGGCATGTCCTTAAAATACCTCCTACAAAAATAAAACAAAATAACAATTTACTGCTGATCAGCTGAAAAAGAAACCCAACCTCTGCCAGTACAGAAAGCTGATCAATCAATTAAGAAAGTAGACATTAGTGTAAACAGCTGAACTATCAAAAACATTTGATCAACTTACAAATGTGCTTACAAATTCTACTTTGGATACCACTGTTTAAAAAAATCCTCATGCTTTAACTGTCTAACCCATTAAAGCGACTAGCATCTAATTTTTCCTCAAAATATCACCCCTGAATCACACAAAGGTCACAAGAATGAAAGAAATGATCACCAACTGAAGAGGCTCTTGATTATGAAACAAATTCTCCTTGTCTGAACCATAGGAAACATTTCAGGAACAGTATAGAGAATATGCATACTGATGTTAGGGTGCAAAGGGATAATTGTACTTCTTGGTAAATCTGTAACAGTTGTTTTAATACATTTTTGTCACCATTTTCTTCCAGTCCCTAATAACAGAGAGCTGCAGTGAAGTAAGTTGGCAGCTATGACTGTTTTCTCCTCTTTACCTCATTTCCAAAACCCCAAGTCTAAAAGCTGTGTCTTCATCTGCTTTTTCACTGTTGTGTTGCAGGTAATCATTCTTGACCTACAGAAAAAGAAATTAAGGTAAATTAATAAATACATTCAGTAACAAAATCACTATAAATAAAATTTCTGATGAGCCAGGGGATAATTTAGAAGTAAATAACCATGGAATAACAACCAAAGAAAAACCCAGAAAATAAGAGCAAGTGTCATTCACATACTTGCATGCAAATTGGAAAACACTGAGAGTAATAATAACTTCATCAAAATACAGTGGTTACCTACGAGGTAAGGACACCTATCTAGTAAGAACTAATAAAAATCTAAAAGGGATATCAAGATAAATCAATCAAAAATGTCCAAAGTTTTATCATACAAAATCCTATAATGATTAAAATATATCCAATTATGGCATGTATACAATAT
Source organism: Stylophora pistillata (assembly GCF_964205215.1). NCBI lineage: Eukaryota > Metazoa > Cnidaria > Anthozoa > Scleractinia > Pocilloporidae > Stylophora > Stylophora pistillata. The sequence goes on from NC_142531.1 coordinate 6,054,400, forward strand.
AAGTGTTGCACAATATGCAATTTTTGAGGTCATATGTTGAGATAAGCTTAGCTAGATCTTGTTTTATGATTTCTTAAAAACTTCTTAAGTCTGCTGATCCCTCACTGTAAATAATGAAAGTAACTGAGGACAGAGACTGAAGTACAGTGAAGTTTAACAAAAAATCTCATAAATGAGAAAAACCACTTTTGCCATCATAAGAGCTGTCATCCTATACTATAATCCTTTAACGTACAGTTTGAGTATTCTCATTACCTGTTTGCTGGATAATCTTTGGATATTTAAGAATAAATTAAAGGCAACAAATACTTTAATTATAATTGTAATGATTGAAAAAATTGTTGATTCATTAAACTAAATCTTAATACATACCTGATCAAATAAATAAAAGAAAGTGACTTTATCTCTGGTATACAGCTCTTTCAAATCTTTTGGAAAATATCGCACTCTTAGTTGGTACCTGAAGGGGAAATTAAATGACAAGATCATGTAACTTCTTGTGTATACAGATACTATCCATAACTCATTGTGGTTATCACAGTTTCTGTAGTGGTAACACAATAAAAATATTAGTAATACCCCTCAACAGGGGACTAGTGAACTGCCTACAATCCCTTGGAATTTGTGAAAATTACACACTTGGGTAAAAGGTTTGCTCTACCTGTCTGAAAATCTATTTTACTTTTTGCACTTAAAATAAGGGGGAACACTGACTTACTTCCACTCATCTGCAGGATACAGAGCCTCATGCTTGCCTCGTACCTCACCCATTGTAACTTTACTGTTGAGCCAAAATGATTCATTTGTATTGACATGTTCAAGTTTAATGCCATAGTAGTCTCCTGCAGTTATGGGATCAGCACCGAGACTTCCAATCACCAAATGAACAATTCCCTGAAAATGTTGACAAACACAAACTGCTTGGTACACGCATGTTATGAAAACTATTTTGAAAGGATCTGGGTGGCCTCAAAACACAAATTTTTTTTTCCTGAGATACTTGCTCATCATCTTTTGCACCCTAGATTAAAGATTACAAATTTTATTGTCAACATGTCATCCCTTGAATCTGTTGTCTAAATTATCTCAATCTGCTTTTCTTGTGGGAAAACCTAAGTTTACAAGCTTCAAATTGTTTTTAAAGATTTGATCACCACTCATTTATCTTCTTCATTATTGATAATTGTAATTTAACCTATTGACGTCCAGTGCGCCCGTATGTGCCCATGTGGATCCACACCCTTTCTACGCCTTGTGACGTCATCACTTTTAACCCTAGAGCACCACTTTGAGCACGTACTTGAACAGGTTGAAAATATCTTACAAACAGTACCAGAATAAGCGCAATTGAGTGAAGGAGATTGGACAAATAGCCAAAAAACCATGTAACATTGACCTGAAAATCTGCACGAAAATCTTGTTCCATTACCCACCTACCTTTCTGAGCATGTGCTTTGAAAATAATGAGTAGTTTCCCAAAAAATCTCTACACCAAAATGAAGCCTACTAAATTTCCAGCAAGTGAGGAGAAACTTCAGGAGAGCAGAGGGGAAAAAAAGGGCAGGAGAAAGAGAGAAAAGTAAAAGTCGTAAGTGGGGCATTACTTTTCAACCTCTAAATTTTGCTTCCTGCGCGTGCCCGAGATTTTCAGGCCGCCATTTTGCATTTGGATCGAAAGGCTGTCGAGTGTATGAGCTGTCAATGGGTTTTTGGTCAGTTTGAGCTTTTAAAATCACAACAGTGACCCGAAATCTGCTCGACTAGCTTCAAAACACAGTTTTTCACAAAAGCTGTGGCCATTAATGGGTTAATGGTAAAATAAAATCAAAGTGCCTGTGAGCCACTGAACTTGGCTACTGATTAATGAAAAGCTGGGAATGGACTTTTTGTATTTATTCAAAGCTTAGGGGGTCCACTTCCAAGACAATTTTTTAGGAATATGATTATTTTTTACGTTAATTGATGTGCACAGTGGACTGGCTGGTGGCCCTGAATGCGAGAGGCTGTGAATTCAGGCCCTACAGTACATATCATCTATTTTTTTGGTCTTATTAATGGATATGTTTATTTACAACAAAAAACAAAGACTGAAAAGAAGCATTTGCCTTTCCCATGCTTGTGTTAAAAAAATAATCTAAAGCAAATTAATCATCCAAGAATTTGTCCAGCATGTCAGTTGATTTTGAACTCAAAATATGCTAGCCTTTGTCAAGCCCTAAGCAATCACTAGTGTCAGATAGGATTACAAAGGGAAAACATGACTACTTTCCCTTACAATAGAATCAAGGAGGAAGAACCTTGGAGTCTTTTTCTTACAATCATACCCTAAATGTGACTTGTATGTGTCCTGGTGTTACGTTCAGGTCAATTACTCGAGTTAATTAAAATGAAGAGTTGAGATGTATTTCAAGAGAAAAAAGAACATGTATTCCAAAAAACATCTTGAGAAAAGAAGATGAAGGGTGACCACTGTAATGGCCTATGAACTTTTCTGTAATCCCCCCAAAAAACAAAACTCATAGCCCAGTAAAGTGTGCCAGCCTATTAGTAACATTATATATCAACAATCAATCATTTTCAAATGCACCAACTCTGTACAAGAATGAAAGCAATAATTTACTTTCTTGAGCACAAAGTACAAAATTTTGCAATTCATATGATAAGTTCATGAAAATCCTAGATGTGGCTTTCAGCAAGTTAAATGTAGCATCCATAATTTTGCTCAGAGAAAGCACCAGAAAATTATACATGAAGATTGCTAAGAAAAATTACTCATCAAGATCACAATGCACATTTTTTGGCCATGAATTTTGATGTTGCAGGTCAGGTGACCCCACAGACCATTCTGAATTTTTTCAGTCCACAGTAGCAGTTATTAGTTGCTGTTGAATCTAATGCAGACCTTAGAAAAGGCTTAACACCCTGATTGACTTTTTGCTTGAACTACATGAACACCCACAAGTATCCTATAATAATAAAAATTTAATAGGTTTGACAGAGATGGATGACCATTATCACATTTAATGACTAGGGAGACACACTCAAATTCCCAAACACAGTTCCTAAGGCATCCATTTGGTCACAGGACAGAAAAAATAACTGGCTTGTGACTTGCGATAGAACAGGAGGTAAAAAATGTATCTCATTTTTGTCACCATAAATTTTATCCATACAATTTAGAACATTCCAAATCTTCCATTATTGACTAGTGACCAGTTAATATAATAATGACAAATTAAAGTAATCTAAAACATTGGCACTTTCACTATTTCATGAGTTAAGTGATCAATTAGTTTTCATGTGAGCAATTAAAACCAGATTTCATTGCCTCACTGTAAGCAAATTCTGTTTGTATCAGAACCTCTGGGTTTTCACAAATTAGACAAAATCGTACAATAAAAATAGCAATTTTTAAAAGGCAGTTTCCAAGAGTGCGACATTTTCCATTGTACAGGTAGGTAAAGCACAGCAAAATATAACCACTGATTTCAACATTAACTATCTACAGATGGCTACTCAAAGCCAAGAATTCCCCATGGGAATGAAATGTGTCTCTCCATGGATATGTCTCTACTTTTTATTTCAGTTTTGAGGGAGATCCACAGAAAAACTGACCCTGATAGGTTTTTAAAAACCAGTGTTCAAAACAGTTACTGATTCATTAACCTTCATGCTGACCAAACTTACTCCAACCAAAGTCTAGCAGCAGAAATTTAATTAACCAATTTAAATCATATAATAATTGGAAAATAGAAACAGTTCTCACACAGAGTAAGAAAATGCATAATTGTGTAATATTAGGTAAGCTCATGTACTCTAAATAATATTTGTATAGTGCATAATATAATTTTGGAATTTAAAGGACGTAGAAGCAAATAACTGCGGGTGATAAATACAGCTTCACAACACAACAAATCTAATTACCAATATTCTTATTAGAGGATAAAAGGAAAGTGATCAACTAATTGCCAATCATGGTAATAAAATCATTATGATCTGGATCAAATTAAAGTTTCTTTTTGCAAGATGAAAACCAATCTTAAAAGACATCAAAACAAGATCAAGAGACAGAATCTGATAAGTTGACCCATAAGTGGTTTCTAAGGAAATTTACTTTCAACAATAGCAGAAATTACCTCAATGAATTAAAATATATATATATTAGTCGATCCGGCTAAATCTCGGAACAAAAACATTGTTACCTCACAGTGAATTAACCTTCAAAATTGCATTCATTACAGTAACTATATATTTTTGAACTTAATCCGTGTTGTTAGGACGGTAGCCCAGCAGAAGAGTCCCCGATATTTACTGAAAGTTCTTCGGATCTTGACATTTTATATTAATTCGGGATCGTCGTCAAGACAGTTGAAAAAACTTGGGTTCATTATATTTATGGATTCACATGAAGATACACATTGGTTGAAGTCCAAAATAAAGTAAGAACGTAAAGTAAGACTGTTAGGATAGAACCGGATAATCCAAAGATCTTTTCTAGTATTCTTTCTTCATATTGTTACTTTTCCTACATTGAATTTAGTGCAACGTGAGAAATATCAAATCTCATCCTTCGCGTAAAAAAATTGTTACAATGTGTGACCACGAATATCATGATCATAGATCAAACAGAGAAAACATTGCGTAGAGAGAGTACCGGTAAAACACCGAAAAAAAAAACAAAACAAAAGAAAACGAAACATAAAGAACGGATGAAACTCATTGGTACGGTTCGGCAATCTCTCACCAGGCACCAATTGAAATTATGTAAACCCCACCAATTGAATTTATGTAAACCCCACCAAGAATTCCTGAAGAGTTTTCGAGCGATTAAATACTAAAATCACAACGATAAAAAGCACAAAACTGCTACCAAAAAAAGACTGAGTATACAAAGAAATGAATAAACCAACCTTAACATCTGTTGCTTCGCCACATTTCACTGATCTGGAGTCGCCATTTGAGAGGACAACTTTCAGTGTTGAACGAGCTGTATCAGATCCCGTAGATCCACGATTAGAACTGTTTCTCTTGCTCGAATTCCGAGACATTTTATGTTGTTGTCAGTCACCTCGATTTCCTCTCATCTTGACGAGAACAACAGTACATCAACAGCCAGTACAAAAGTTGACTCCTGGCTTAAAGTTGTCGGTAGACATTCAGTTGACGAAACTCCGTAGGAAACTCTGTAGCCTATTTCCGTTTTCCCTATCGTTGAAACCAATTTCGATATGATTCAATAATGGCGGGCCCTCGCTTGAAATTACAATCCTCAGACGTGGTATCTTCCTTTCAATTTGATATTTTACAATTGAGGAAGATTCCTGTTCAAATTATTGTCAAAAGTACCCGCTGGGAAACGCAGTGATACAAGCTGTAATTTGTAGTTGTTTTGAGAGCAAAGAAAAGTAAGATGGCGGAGATAAGTGCGTCATGCATTGTGGGATAGTAATTAGTGGCACGAATAACATGGACTTCCGGTGTAACGAAAACACCGGAGGCTAAAATAAAAGACACGTTATAAAGTAAAACAATTACTGAATATTGCTCTGACGTTTGCAAAGTGACGCAATGATTTTCCCTGTCTAATGCCTTAGGGAATTACGCTGCATAAGTCTTAAGAGTATCCATAGTCACGTTATCGGCTAAGGAAGCCAACAAATGCCATTTTAGAAAAATTTGATCTATTTTGATAAAACAATCTCCCGTCTCAAACAGAAATCAGTGCGCAGATTGAGATAATAGATAGCTATGATGTTCATATTCCTCCCTAGTTCAAAACGTGACATGCATGAAATACCCACTCCAAAAGCGGGACATGAATGAAGTGAAAGAACCGCTGAAAGATCCATTTGGTCGCTCTTGCTTACTCTTAGTTGTCTTAGTATAACTATCACTTCCGTTCTGACGCTTGGGGGAAAAGTGCTGAATCTTTGGTGAGGCAGCCAGGTAGATAAACGATCAGTAATGACCCCGGATCCCGTGATCAAAGTTGTTTGACCATGAATGAGAAAGATAAGAACGATGGAATAAACGCTTTGTTAGTAAACAAATTTTTGAGAAGAGTAGTCGTTGTGTTGATGGACGAATACCCCAGTACTTTATTACAGTTTCTCCAAATCTAGATTAAATTAAACTACAAAATAGATGCATAAATAAATACATAGACATAAAAATAAACAGAGTAAATAAATAATGATGATAGAGAGGCAGCATCCAAAAGCGTCCTAGACACCATACGAGGGATGCTCCCCAGTAAGATATAATATTAAAAAACAGTTATCATAGTATAGATGAATAAAGGCTGATAGTTTCGAAAGAAACTGTTTGGGGCTGCGTCGGTGGGAGTAACGAAATAATTTGGATATATCAACAGAGTTGAAATGGTAAATTGGCCACCGTAACGATTACAAAAGCTGACGTTTCGAGCGTTACATCCAAATTATATCATAGTATAGAGTTTGATATCTAAGTATTAAATTGAATCAAATCTAAAAATTCTAAGTATTACCAAGGAATGAAGTAAGTTTATGTTTAAGGCTAGAAATACTAGCAGAATCCTTTATATTATTTGGAAGACTGTTCCATTCATTCAAAACACGGATAAAAAAGCTATATTTAAAAAAATTTTGTTCTACTGTACATGCTAACTAGGTCAAGAGAATCATCCAGTCCTTAAGTTATAATCTACACTACGATCTTTACAGAAGATGATGTTAATAAGTTCCGAATCTTGCCTCATTCCCAGTGCCAAACAGGTTCAAACTGAGTTAAGATAGGTCAAAGAGAGTGCTAGTCTCCCTCGCAGCCGTTTTTCCGGATGTCACGCAACGCTCCCCCAAAAAGAACTTTTTTGGGGGGAGCGTTGCGTGACGTCCGGAAAAACGGCTGCCAGGGAGACTAAGAGAGTGCGTGTCGAATTACTAATTGAGAAAAAAAAAAAAAAAAAACACTCGAAGTCTAGTAGATCACTAACCGGATTGCTTTTTCAAATAATCAGTGTGAAATGGGGATCAGCTGGGTTCGAATCGAGTCCGGCTGCGAGCCTCCCGTTAATTTGGGATAGGAAGAGTCTAATTTCCCGAACAGCCAATGGTAAACGAGCCAAAAACGCAATCAATGACCACAAACGCTTTATTGAGATTCCCCCTCTTCATCAATTTCCTGCCTTAATGATAAATTTCCTCGACTTCTTAACTAATCAAAAACTCCAAAATGATTGAACTGTTGTCTGTTTTTCGAGCTCGGTAGTATCGCAGCACCAAATGTTCTGGTATTTGAGACGCTGAATTAGTTTCCGTGCTGCATGATTCACAAAGGCCTGACAGCTAGAACACAAGGAGCGCCTGCACTCCTTCGCAACGAATAATGTTGGTGATATAGGCCATGACAGGGTACACACTATGTCCACGTATAGAACATACCGATTGCCTTGGACCGACTGCCCTAAATAGGGAAATTTCCATTGTTTCTCGGTTCTAAGGCGCACGGTTTTTTTGTAGAAATTCTGCACCAGAAGCTACCCTTATATGTATATTAGGAGGTGAGTGTAGCATTTTAACAATCTAAGTGTGTCTATAGCGGTTTTTCTGCTTTTCCAAAAACTTTTAAAAGATCAGGGTAGGTGATGAGCACCAGAATTGTCTACTTAAAAAAGTATTCTGGGGTAGGTAACCACTTGATGGGGGTTTGGGTGCAATAACAAACTTGTAACTAATCTTAAATTTTCCCATGAATTGTTCCACATCCATGATTTGTACCCTGCTCTATGTCACAATTTGGTAACAAAAACTCATTTCATGTTATGCATCAATAATCCAGCTTTTTAATTTTGTTTAAAAAAAAAAGACCCCTCTCACAGCTTTGAAAGATACCACCCCTTCTGCCTGATAAGAAGAGGACAAGCAAAAAAGACAATCTTCTACATAACCCAAAATATCTTCAGGAGTTATTCAAGAGCAACTACCACTCGAGACCAAATCACTTTACTTTATAAAAAAAATGTTTTACATGAGTTATAATATTTCATGGCTGCTATCTCATTCTTTCAAATATCCTGAGAAACTAAAGTTTAGATTTTGATTTCCAAGATTGATTTTTCAACAAATAGAGAAGCACCAACAAATCATGCCACTTGAATATTGACCATATGTACCTCTTACATGCAATTCTCTGAAGTAACATTAAAAGGAATGTATGACAATCTCTAGAGAGAATTGATCAATTGGGACTTGATGTAAGAGTTACCAATGGTTTGTTTCCCACCCTAAATACACAGGTTGGCCAATTTCTCACAGGTAGCCCATTGATCTCTTTACCAATTTAAGCAAGAGGATTGCAAACCAACTACATCACCAATTAAAACTTTCTGTATGAGGAAAGTGTGAAAATCCATCTTCTCTATCAATGTCACACCTAGAAACTACATACACTTCTGTTCCAAGGACTCATGGTCCCCCATAGGAATTAACTGTACATTTAAGTAAATTGTTTAACAAAAATAGAACTGCAGTTAAAACTCTCTTTAACAGCAGCCAGACTTTTTCTCTTGTGTATTGCTAACATGGATGTTTTGGGAAGTTTCCTCGTTGTCTTTGGTCAATTGTTTCTTTAGAATATCTTCTGCTAGGTTGTAGAATGCCTGTTCTATGTTGACATTGGTTTTGGCACTTGTTTCCAGGAAGCGAATACCATGCTCTCTGGCAATCTATGACAAAGAAACTATTGTTTAGCAAGTGCTATAGCAGCAGTACACCTCACTCAAAACCTTCCTTTGGAAAATACTATAGTACTCGTAAAAGGAAAAGTATGCCCCAGACTGTTATCATTGTCCTATCCGTCGATATATCATTCTTTACCTCATGAACATCTTTTTCAGTAACCCCTAAATGTTCAAAGAAAAAGGCTGGTCATGGAAAGGGAGGAATGAGACTGTTGTGTTATCACAGGCAAGCAGCCATGCTCAGCATGATTCAAAGTAATAGACACTAGTGACCACATTTGAATACAGTGCTTTAATTGATGCGAGTAATTCTTTACAGATTCATTGATTATAAAGAGTGTAACCTTCTAGCCTTGGTAAACGCACCCTATATTTCAATGTGTCATTCCAACAAAGGAGCTAGACCAATTTCCCCATTAAGGCTGAACATGCCCATACAATAGTATTATATATGTGTTTTTTTTTTTTTTCAATAGAAGCCTTCAGAGTGTTGCCTTAGAGCTTTCTTCAAAAGTTAAAAAAAAAACAGTGTATGACAGCATCAATATGAAAAAGAGACACTACATCAAAATCTGCACTAAGCAGAATGCACTAATTGTTCACTTGACTGACCTGTTCTCCGCGTTCTTTGCTAACAATCCTTCTATCATCCATATCACACTTGTTACCAAGGATCATCTTTTCTACATCTTCATTTGCATGCTGAAATTGACAAGGAAATGTTATTTCTCTCATCAGTCAGTGCAGAGGATGTAATCAGTCTCAGTCTTCAACTACAAGTAGACATGGGATGACTGCACCAACAGAGAAAGGCAAACATTTAAGTGATGAAAAGAAGCAAGAACTATGGCCTGTCCCGAGGCTCCTTCTTTCACTGCTCCATGTTTGTCTTCCTCTGCAGGTTTTTCTGCCATTACCATAATTACACCTTGTTTACTAACATGATGCCCGGAACAGGCTTTTATCTAACAGGTTTCTACCATGTTACATAAAGGGCTCAAGTTCCCTAGGACTCCTAGCAACTTCAACATCAAGAACAAAACATATGGAGGTAGAGCATTCTCAGTCTGTGTACCAAAATTAAGGAATGACCTGTCTAGCCACATCAGGAATGTCAGAACACTGCCTTTGTTTAAAAAGAATCTAAAAACATATTTTCTACATTTAATGACAGTTATTATGTTCATTTTAAAATTAATTGTAATCAATTTCTTATACTTATTGTGTGGTTCCAGAAAATATCCATACCCTCCTCATGGAAGATCATTGGAAATTCTGAGGGGGAGGGGGGGGGGTTCAAGGGTAGTAATTTCTGAGGGGCAGGGTGGTTTCGTGGGATACTAGTTTTCCAAAGGGTGACGAACCACGTACAAAACATTTAAAGCAACATATAGGATCGATCTGAAGCACAAAAACATAGTCATGTATGTTGTTTTGAAACAAAAGTCAGTACTCTTGGCCATTCAGATAAAGTTGACATTATAAGCTTTAATATTTTTGTTTTTCTTTGAGTTAGCTAGTGCTACAACCTCCCAAAGCTAGGAACAGATTCAAAACAATTTGAAATGGCCGTCTCAACATGGTTGTTCCCATTTCTTGATCGTCCTTCAGAAGGCTGGGCTACCTAGCTAATTTAGTAAATCGTGGCGATGTTCATAAAACTTTGTTAACATGTGTGTGCTAGTGAAGTTTTAGGTCTTTAAATAAGAATCAACCTGAAGAAAGTGACAAAATGTGTAGACAAAGGAACCTTGTATGTTTCTGTTTTATTTAGTATCGTTTGCAAAGTTGTTTAAGCGAGTGAAACGTTCTCATCGGCGTTAGCACGAAAACATATGCGGAACAGTCGACGTTTTAAATCAGTTTAAATTTTGCGACCCAGATGTTTAAGCTTATAAATTATTTTACATAAAAACAACACGGATATGATCTGCAAAGATGCTAAAAATACAAGCTTAACAAAGTGTTATACTTGTATTAAAGTTAACCTTAATGTTTTCAGTGTTGTAATAAAATTCTACCGCATTAATGTAACCAACTTAGTATTCACTTTCTCTTTTTATAAGTACAAAAATCACTTTGAATTTCCGACGATGGTAAGAATTAAGTCCCCGATCAAAATTCTGGAAATTCCCGGGGGGAGGGGGGTCATCAAAGACTGCCTGGAATGGAAAATTCAGGGGGGTGGGGGTGCAAATCAAAAAGTCTTCTGTGGGGGGTATGGATATTTTCTGGAACCACACATTGTAAAGTGCCATGAGAATTTTTTGATATGTGCGCTATATAAATACAGGTTTTTATCATTATTAAGGGGCTAAAGGCTACAAGCTTGGTCAAATTAGAAACTAAAGAAAATTTTTCCTGGTGATATTACCTCCTCAATGTTCCTCAGCCACTTGGAGATATTATCAAAAGTTTTCTCTTGAGTGATGTCATAAACCAACATAATGCCCTACGTAAAACAAAATCACCATTCATTCAATGACTGTTTTATTTCCGTTGTGAAACGGTCAAATGAGAGGGAGTTTTAATCAGTGCAGGCCATTTTGCACAACCATCACAAGACAATCAAAGTTCAAGTTCTCCCAACAACATCAATATAGTGTCAAAGAAAAGAGTTATTGAGAACACAGAAATTATCAGAGAGAATGGATTTCCCATCAGCTCTTGGGAGTGAAAAGGTTGTTAATCCCACATGCACAGAGACTATCAAGACCAACAACATCCCAATTAGGAGTATCCTCACCATTGCTCCTCTGTAATATGATGTAGTGATTGTGTGGAAACGCTCCTGGCCAGCTGTATCCCTGCAAAATGATCAAAGAGTTAAAGGAATTGGTAATGTATTAGTAGGTTGCATATAACCTTAACTTAAAATATTAAGATATATTTTTTGACTCCCATGCATTTCTGGACTCATTCCATCTGATTAATATATTTCTAGAAGCAAAAAAAATTTGCCCAACATTTTGAATAAAACCCTTCATTTTCAATCGATTACAAGCTTAAAACAATGGGTCCACAATTGTGCCAAAGTCTGAAATAGAAAATTGTCATGCAGTAGGTAAAAGACACCTTCATAAAAATTGAGGTAAACAGACAAAGTTTGGCTGGCTTGGAGAAAGATTTGGAACAGCTGTGATGCACATCCAGCTTCTCAGATGATTAAAATTCATCCCTAATCAGTTACTCAACCAATTGTGTTTCACAACATGGTAATGAATTGTGGATACAGCTTTAAAATGAGACAGAAAAACAAGTAAACAAACCATATCTGCAGCTTGATCTTCTTTCCTTGAAGCTCAATAGTCTTTATCTTAAAATCAATTCCTGAAAAACAAAAATATTTCCAGGGGTACAATTTATTTTTTTGGTGAGAACAAAGAGAAATACAGAATCAAATCACTAGTAAAGAAAAGTTTCATTGATATTGGCCATTACATAACAGGAACGAAAACTTTCAGGTATAAAGTAAGAGAAGTAGTTTTTTATCATGAAGATTGGTCTAAATTTCTTTATTGAATTCATTTCACAAATCAAGCATTTCATCATCCCTTTATATCTGTCAGGATATTACATAATATATTGTTTAACAGAATATTTGCTTACAGTAATGAATTTTAATTCATGAATAGAAAATTGTAGAGTTGTGAGATGTGGATAGTTCATCACTAATTGGCAAATCAAATTAATTCACTGCTCACAAACAAAAAAGATAAATTGTCTTGCATTTGACACAGCATTTTTTTTTTAAAAAAATTGTTTTATGTTTAAACAATGACTACTTTATTTCAAAAATCTTATATTTCTGATATCAAGCTACCTATGATATCTGCCAGAATAAAGTCAAACCCTACAGGTTGTAGATTACTGTCACTGCTTTTCTGGGCTAATTGACTAAGTATAGTAGCAAACATTTTCTAAACCTGTATGAAGCCAGTCACCTTAGTATTAAATGGACACTAACAGCCATCAAATTAATATAGATTTCATGGTAGGTGGCATGTTGTTTTAACTCACAAATTAATTTTTATCAAGGAATGAAAGTTAAATATTGGAAAACAAAAGAGGAAAGGCCTCAACACTAGGTACAGAATTAAAGGCACATTCTAAAAGTACACAAGATAAATGAATTGGACTGAAATGAAGTGTGTGTGCTTATCCAATTTTCTTTGCTGAAGACCATAGTACAGTCAGACAAGTATTTTCTCTCTGGTAAAGTTAACAAACCGTTTGATAATAAACACATTGATGGTATAACGCAGTGTGTAACTGTTAAGTGAAAAATGTAACTTTGGAAAAGAGGTCACAGGAAATCAACGAAAATTATTAACGAATCGAAAGCAACAACTGTACTGTACAAAGTGCAACAATCGTACTATCAGGGGAAACGGTCGCGCAAAATAAAAGAAATATGGTAAAATTACCTTCCAATTAAGCAATCACAAGAGAATCTTTTTTTCAAGTCTTGTGCAAACATGGGCATGTCTGTGTTCAAGGAATGTGAATGTGCAACAATACGAAAATAGTCGTGACCTCTCGGACTTTAGAATGTAGCTAGCAACCGCTAGAATTTCTACTGAAAACCAGCCGGACGAAATTTTTCGTGGCTTGTCATTATTCGATACATAACAGCTTAAACGTTACAAGAAGACAAGCAACATTGATATGCTGCATGTCGTCCAGTGGGTCTGGAATAAAATGATTCACATTTGCTCCAGGAAGCCCCTTACCAAAGTACAGATCAAAGGCGTCGAAAGATGGAGCAACTTTGAATGATTAAATTTAATAACACCAATTTGATTTCTGGTTTGAGTTAAACCAAGGCGCATTAAACCAATACCTATCATTAAAAAAAACTAAAAGGAGGGACACAGAACGACTAATGAGCTTTTCTGAGTGCAGTATGAGGGCGAGAGTCGATTAGATAACTTACATAGTTTTCAAGCTTACGCGTAGTGCAGTTAAACAGTAAAACGTTGCCGCTTTCACTCACCTATTGTCGAGATAAACGTCGTGTTAAATGCATCGTCGGAGAAACGAAATAAAATGCACGTCTTCCCGACACCTGAGTCTCCTATAAGGAGCAATTTGAAGAGGTAGTCATAACTTTTCTTCGCCATTGCTCTTTCCGCCTTCGTCGTTGATGATCACATGCGTACTAAGAGCTGAGGGAGAGGAAGTGGGAACTGGGCCCCAGGTAACCCGTCAAACTTAAGAAGTCGGAAAAATACTGGTCATACTACTGGACTGGACTGGCCGATCAAAGGCACTAACTATTGTATTACTGGAGAGGACTGGACTTCTCCTTCTTTGACAACAAAATTGGGTAGGAAGTTTCACTCCTTCACCCTTAGATCTGAAAGATTTCCCCTTCACAGTCACTCTTTTTTTGGCCCGGGGGGGGGGGGGGATCCCATTTGAAACAGACAGGGATGCTCATCGGAAATTTTAAATTTAACCCCTAAAGGAGACCATCTGGGCATGGCTTAAGCAAATTTTGACCCCTAAAAGAGACTGCTCATGTTCATGCATTGTCTCTTTGGCACTTTGTAAAATAGAAAACTAATTAATGTTGAGGTAACGCGGTAAACAAAACAAGTTAAAAAGAAAATTTTACTTCGTGTAATTCTGTATTTCTTCGCGGAACTCTAAACGAGACCTTGGCGGTTTAAAATCTTGGCACTTTGCCTGGAACACCCTAAGCAAGACCAAAATCCAAAATTTACACCCCTAAGCCAGATGATGAGCATCCCTGTCTGTTTCATATGGTAGTTCCCCCCCCCCCCCGGGTTTTTTGGCTACTCACAAGAATTTGGTGTTATATCAACACAATAACCCTAAGATGGTGACTACCTGGTTTTTATAATCAACCTTGTTTGGTTGAAAGTGTAAGTGCACTGGAATTGTAAGGGAAATTCATAACATAATCAGTCTTAAGATTTAAAGGAATACTACCCTTCACTAAAAAATTTGGTTTTAATTTCTAGTCTAAACAAAACACTTTTCTTTATTTTTTTCCTCAGCACACTCTGAAATAATGGATACAAAAAAATGTTTTAAAACATTTAATGATATATCTGAGAATTTAAAAATATAAACATTTACATTAATGTGCACACAATATCATCTGAACAAATAAAAAGCATCTTCAACATCGGATATACTTTCCACAGTGCTCTAAAAGTTTAATAGTCCATTTTACAGTTGTGTGCTTGGTTGCCAAGCCTTCAAAGGTGTAAAAACTCCGTTTCGGTTGACATGAGCAGTTTGTGGTACCAGTATCGTGTTCTACATTGTTAAATAACAATTCTAATATGCATGTGCACTTCTCATAGTGGTCCTGAAGTGCCTCCCTACTAAATGATTTTTGGCAAACCCAGCAGCTTTCTGACTCAATTGCATCACATCTCTGTACAGTGGAAGCTTGTGTGGTGCATGATTCATTAACAGATAGATTTGCTTTCCTGGCGTGTAGCCTTTCATGTTTAAGATGATTCCCACTGTCATTAAAGGATCTGCCACAGTATTTACATTTATAGGGTCTCTTGTTTGAATGTATAATGGTATGTCTCCCAAGACTAGATGCAGAACAAAAACTTCTATTACATTTCTCACATTTGTACAACTGGTGTTTAGTACGAGGACCACTAGAGTGTAAATCTTTGCTATGTCTGCCCTTCTTTCTGTTGGCTGTTTTGCTTCTCACAGGTTTTAGTGGCTGACTGGGACCTCTTTGTCTCACTTCTCTCTTTTTTTCCTGGCTTATATCAGGCTGTTGTTTGTTGCATTTTCTTTCTGCATGCATGTTCTCATGTTGCTGAAGATTTCTCACTTGGTTGAAACCAGCCTTCTTTTCCTTGTGCTGGGTTCTTACATGACGCCGACAACTAGAAGGGTCATTGAAAGTCTTTCCACAGTGTGAACACATATAGGGCTTTCTTCCTGAGTGAATAGCTTTATGTTGTTTTAAGGTACCTGGCTTATCAAAACACTTGCCGCAATGCTTACAGGTATACTCCATTTTTCTTCATTTATAAGTATTTATCCTGCAAGGTAATGAACAGTAAGAAAATATATCTTTTTACAGCCACAACAGTAACAATCTCAAATGAGAGTTCAATGAAGCATGGTTGGATTCTTTTTTCTTGTGATTCGAGATTTTATTTTTTCCTTATTCATGAATCGTGTTCAAAGATGACATCTTTTCATGTCCACATAAACAATTTTTTGTATTGAAATGTGACTCCTGAATGAAAGGCTGCATTAGATGCGATTTGAGAACCATTTTGTTTTGCATGATGAATTCCCACTTTTTATGGTTTTGAAAATGTACACATTGTTCTTGAACAGTTGTGGTTAGGTTTTGACTGAGATTTTGACATGACATGGACTTCATATGGATCAATAAAAATTATAAAACAGAGCATAAAGGGTACTTGAACAAATAAGAAAAGACCTCATGTCATCTTTTGTCATTAAAGACTGATCAAGACTAGAAAAAGTAAAGATGTTAATTTGTGCGTTTGGTTTTATAATACTTATAAATGTGGAACATGATCATCTCAAATTTCTGTGAATGCTACGGAATTTTAGATATATTCATGATGCGTGAAAAGGCTCAATATTTTTACACGACTGAGTTTTACAAAGGGGTATGCAGACCCTCTCTAATTAACTGAAATGTTCTTGTAGTGTTGCTGTCTTTATGTGAAAATTCTTGAGCATAAAAAGAAATTTGAAATGTTCAGGGCTTTGTGGTAACCAAGCTAGTGGCCAGTTTCACAGGCTAATAAAGAACAATTTTTGACCAGCAAGAAGTGACAAGTATGGCTTTGCATCCTCATTTTCACCACTTTTTTCTACTTATAACTACAATTATCATTATTATAGTTTTTCACCTCTTCCTCTAAGGAAGGGGAGAGTTGTGGAAGGAAAAACATCTTACCTAGAATTATTCAATATCAAGAGGGAACTTGTGGAATAAAACTTCTGTGGAAGCTTTATGATGTCATCCTGAAAACAAAATAAACGATTGGATGTTACTTGCATTAAAAATTCTCAACGTGGCCAACGAAGAAATATAATATCCTTCGCCGGGAAAATTCATGTAGGGGTTGACTGCATCAAATGCGTTATTTAGAGAGGTGTTGCATAAGACAAGCCAAACTGACAATGCACGCTTTTACACTCGACTTATTCAACTCCGTTAGGACAGCCCGACCCTTCCAAGAAACATACTGAAATAGTTCCTGATTTATTTGATTACATGGTTCATCAGTTACACTCGGTCACTAAACTGGTATCAATTTTTCCAAAAGACATTTCATCGTCAAGCACCTTAGGTGCTAAAATTCGGAGGTCTGACACCATACTGAAAAATTATGAAACAATCTGGAATAAAAATGAGTTCAAGGTACTTGTTTGTCTTTATGCTTCAGAAGCTCAAGCTTGTCGTGTATAATTCACACCTGCCAAGAGTTTTCTTCCCTGAATGATAAATATAATTCTAGTTCCAGTAATTGAATCGTCTAACCGTTCTCGATCCGTTGCCTGGGGCTCTGTAATCTTCGTTGTCCTTTAAGGATGTCACTCTTGGCATAATATAGACCACTTTCATAAATGGCTGCCGGATTAATATTCTTTTGTTTAAATTTAAATTAGCCCTTCTGGTCTCGCCTGTTATAATGTATTCTTTGAATTTTGTACTGGAGAACGAGGCCAGAATGGCTAATTTAAATTTAAACAAAAGAATATTAATCCGGCCGCCATTTATGAAAGTGGTCTAAAGCTCCCCGCTTTTGCTTGCTTTCCGAAAAGATTCATGGGAAGAAAAGCAAGCTACGGGTCTTAGACGATCATAGGTTACCCAGGTTTCATGACTAGTCGAGAAATACTAATGTGATGTGTGGAGGAAACCTTATGGAAATTTTGTCCACTAAAAAAGATTCCACAGGAACACCAACCAGCTTCAAGCACGACAGACCACTAGACACTTGATGGTCTTATGACGTAGCGAGGGTGGGGAGGGTAGGCCTTTATTGATTATGCTTGCATAATTTTTGGCATAATTTGAGCAAACTGGCATAATTTCTGCCAAGTAGCAATGCTAGCATAATTCGCATATTTTGATAATTATTGGATCATTTTTGTTGCTACAATTTGATCATTGTTCATCTCTACTCCCAAGCACTTGGTGACGTTATTCGATGTTTTAAGTTTTAGTTCAAGTAGTAGCATTTGTAGTTCACTGTGAATCACTCAGCGGCGTCTGAAACGGGTCTGAGCCCGAGTTAACATGAACCACATGTTTATTTGAATTTCATTGTGGATTTGTTGCGTTTCTTTCTTGTAGACCAACGGCTTCTAATTCAAAATATGTATTTTTTGGACTTATTTGCAATTTTTTCAAAGAGCATAATTTTAAGAAAAAGGGGCATAATTTGGAAAAAAGTGCTTATTTTTAGCATAATTTCACCAATTAAAAAGGCAATGCTACTAGCATAATATGCTTCTTTTACTAACATAATCTATAAAGGCTCTCTTCTGTCGGGAAAATTCCAGCACGTTTATATTGCTTATACCAGGTAGAACGGCCCTTCTTCACCCGTGGTACCAGTGTTGATAGGAATTTTCAATCTTCCAAGGACCTCGAAGGAAAAAAAAAACAGCATTCTGACAGGTTTAGAAACTCAAATTTATCAGTGTGCTGCAACATGTCGGCTTTGATCTAATCAGTTTCTGTTTACCGCAATCGTTTCAGATGGATTTTTTAACCTCCGCTACTCTGACTTACATTTTTCATAAAGTTTCCATCCCGTATTTCACAGCAGGTTAAATCGAAGACTAGTATTAATTCAAGCGAATTTTGTGCGAAAAAAGAAATGTTTTTCAGATTTTTCCACATTGACACGTGTGTTCGCGGGCAAGATCGCCATACCTATGAAAAAGCGTGAACAAGTATGGCTGCGTCCGAAAAACTTGGGAGGGATTTAAGAACGAACTTGGAATTGAAATCTAAGAAGTGTTTGGATTAAAACTAGAATCGCATAATTGAATAAAATCTCGCATTCTGATTGATTAACGAAGCGAGGTATCTAGCGTGGAATTGCGAGTTGAACGAGGTTAAGTGATATTGTTTCACCTAAGGATAAAACAAACGATATCATTGCTCTTTTTCTTTTTTTCTTAATTTTATTCAGTTATGTGATTCAAGGAAAATCCATTACATGGCTAGTGAATTCCGCGTTAAACTGCGCGCGAAAAACGTTGGATATCGCGCGATCGATATCGCGTGATTCGTGCGGATATCGACTGTCGCGCTTAATTTAACGCGGGATTCACGAGTCAGGTAATGAATTTTTCTATGAAATACAGCGTCATTTGGTAAATATATTAAAGCAAATAGCAACGGTTAGGTTGAGCTGTAGCTTGACCATGGTTCTCAGTGAGAAGAATTTCCTCCGTCATCAGATCAAAAGCTTCCTTGACTTGCACACCGGTATTGCCACTGACTTCTAAAAAATAAACACCGTGGTCTGTAGCAAACTAGAATTAAAAAGGATGATAGACACTTGTTAACTTTTTTTTATTCTTAAAATTAAAAAAGCCAATATTTGGTACGTATCATGAACAATCGAAAATAAAGGAGGTGCAGTCCGTATTCCTTTAAAGGGTATGCTGGATTTGGAAAATTATGTTTACCTTGATCGCAAAAAAAAAGAAAAATAGCAGAAAAAGAAAAAAAGGATAGAAATCACGGGAAAGATGCCGAAACATATTAGCCAGAGCATGACTAGACTTCCTTATTCAAAGTAACATTTCCCCTCTGTTTTTCAAGATATTTGTAAGGTACACCTGTGTATTTATCACCAGGCAGGACTGAATTTTGAGAGGAAGGGTTGCTCGAAGTCAGTTCAAGTTGGTCTTTTCAAAATTGGTTCATAAAGCATATTATTACACGACTCGGGCAGTCAGAGGGCCAATAACTAAAATCAACCTATCAAAATGCTCTATTGCCAGTCAATATTCTCTCAGTATTGGACCGGGCACTGTCCCGAATGGTCCCGAACGATACTGCACTTGTGTCCCTTTGAACTTCAGTCGTATAATAAATCTCTTATTAACCAAGCTTGCTCGGGACCGTACTGGAAGAATATCGGCTCTCGGTTCTTTTTTGTACGGACCTCGCTGCGCTCGGTCCGTACTGTCAAGACCTCGGGCCGATATTCTCCCAGTACGGCCCTCGCGCTTGGTTAATAAGATATATATACTAGCTAACCATCGTATCTATAAGCAAAGTAACTACTAACAGAGATTATACTACATTCTACCATTGCCTCAGAGGCATTCCACGGTGATGAAACATAAGATATGAAAATCTGTATAATGATATACCCATATACGCTGTGCATAAGAAGAATTAGCACTTTTCCGTCTTCTCATTTTTCATTCAGCTTTCATTCCCATTGAACTAATACGATAAAGATAAGCTGTTAAGCTTAAGACTCAAAGCTAAAATAGGAAGTTTCTAAAACACATAGAGCACAGTTCCATAAATGGCTAATGCACTACATTATTAAATCTTCTCAAAATTACCCCCTCCAAAGCTTCTGTGGAGATTACTTTTCTGTCCTCCAGGTCACACTTGTTTCCAATGACGAAAATCACAGGAGCACCCTCCTGACTCTATAATGTGGGAATGACATCATCGTTATATCTCATGTATTTGATAATTTCTTAGCAGTATTCTTCTTCCCCTAGGCTCATCCATTGAGCCAAGAAAGTTCTTCATCAAGCTAACAGAATCACAAAATCATGCAGTCGCTTGACTTCCGTTTCCTCACAATTTAAACATAATCTCTTTACAAATTAAATTTGGTTTGTTACGTATCCTTCTCCACCACCTCTGAAAAATTTTTAATGAAAACCAAATTCTCTTCAACATCGTTACAATTTAGATAGAATATTTATCAATTATTCCACGAGCGCACGTTGGATATGAGATGATAGATAGCCAACGAGGCGCGTAGCGCCAAGTTGGCTATAATCATCCCATATCCAACAAGCACAAGTGGAATAATTGTTTTATTAAAAAAAGCGCTCCCAAGATATTAGACAAATCTTCTCGACTTTATTTTGTAAGAAGAAACCGGATGTTACAATGTACAGATATTAGATCATGGTATATCGGCTCATATACCATAATGGTTAAGCCAATAAAAAGTCTTGAATTGCATTATCCAATGATCCAGTTTTTAATAATTATCAATTATTCCACGAGCGCACGTTGGATATGAGATGATAGATAGCCAACGAGGCGCGCAGCGCCGAGTTGGCTTTAATCATCTCATATCCAACAAGCGCGAGTGGAATAATTGTTTTATTTAAAAAAAAAAGCCTCTAAGATATTAGATAACTCTTCTCGACTTTACTTTGTAAGAAGAAACCGGATACAATGTACAGATATTAGATTATGGTATATTGGCTCATATAGCATAATGACTACGTCAATAGAAAGTCTTGAAGATATCAATAATTACCTCATCAATATCCTGCAGCCACTTTGGAACATCTTCAAATGAGCGTTTGTGGGTAACATCATATATGACCATGATACCCTATGATATGACAGATTATAGGTCTGTTATTTTACCTTCTCGTGCACAGTTTTTACCTCAGCTGTGAACTCCGAAAACGTACACTTACTAGATCACTTTTAGTATCCCCCAAAGACAGTGAGACTGGTTAAATAAACTTACCTTAGCCCCTTTGTAAAGTTTCCTTGTATACACCTGGTTTTCCAGCACTGATCCTGCTGTATCACTAAAAAAAGGCAAAGATATGAAAATTTTAAAGACAAATTTGCAAAATTGTTTCGCCTGGTAAATATATATGCGTTATTAACCAAGTGTGAGGGTTTTTTTTTTTTTTTTGCATTTCATGCATGGACCGCAACGAAGTCGAGGCCATAAAAATGCGAAAAAAGAATGAATCTGATATCCAGCCATCTTGACCGATCTGGTAATTATCTCTACACATGAGATGCTCCTGTGTAAAAGAATGTTATGCCGTAGACGGTTAAAGTCCAGGCACTGAATAACTGAGTGGGTCAGGCATGGCCAATTAGTCACGATTTTACTGATTCACTTCGAAAAAAAAAAAGAGAAAGAGAATGAGATGTGAACAATCAATCCCCAGAGATCTAAATTAGAAAGGTTGTGTCAAAGAAGCTTACATTATTTTCAGACTAATGTCCTTGCCTTGAATCTCTATCCTCTTTGTTACAACCTGCTGGTCCGCTGCCGCTTTTTGGCCTACAGCTTTCATAAAACGAAAAAAAAAAAAAAAAAAGAGGAAACAACGCAATTCTCCTTACGGAGGACGGTGTAGGATCTTAGCGCGCGGAATGTCTTTTTTTTTTTTTCGTTTTTCTCGTTCAATCAATCATTAGGGTGTCTCGTGTTGTCGCTGTTTCTCGTCGTTCGTTAGTATTTTTTCTCTGGTTAGTTAGCTTCTGTTGTTTCTATGTCACGTATCTTTGTTCATTAGTTTCTTTCGTTATATCGGTGTTAATTGCACTTTAAGTTAGCAAGTCGTTTTCGCATATATAACTTAGTCTTTCTCAGTTCCGGCAGAGTTCAGTCTTCCGTTAGCCATACAGTAGTTCGCTAGCGCTTTGAGCAGTTACTCCAGTTTATCCTTATTTCGCCTTTGGGCAGTTTATATCCGTCCAGCAGTTTCGTAGAAATCGTAACAATGTAAGTATTGTTATTTCAAGTTCGTTCTGTGTATTTCTTTCCTGTCACTTTTACTAGTCAATTGTTGCAATTTCGTATTCATTTATAGACCACTTTCATAAATGGCTGCCGGATTACTATTCTTTTGTTTAAATTTAAATTAGCCCTTCTGGCCTCGCTTGAGATAATGTATTCTTTTGAATTTTGTACTAGAGGACGAGGCCAGAAGGGCTGATTTAAATTCAAACAAAAGAATATTAATCCGGCAGCCATTTATGAAAGTGGTCTATTGTTTTAAGTTTCAACCTACATACCGTCAACCGTCATTCATACCGAATAAATCGTCAATATCTTCGTGGTGTTGTGAGGTTACGATTACTGCAGTTACAGACGGGTGGAAGAAAAAAAGGAGTTATTTGCTTCATCATGGGCATCGTTTAGGGGGTGCTAGGCTGGATGACCCCTCCATCCCTCATAAAGAAAACTGATAATATATAAAAGTAATCCAACCCATCCTTTTCTCAACCAGAACAGGCGTCATTTTTCACGTTAGCGCAGGCAAACGCGTAGCGAACGCAAGCGGGCGTGGCACGCCATCCGCGCTCTCCTCGCGTTAGCCTGTGCTTGCCTTAAAACACATGCACACAAAAGAAAAAATCGAGACAAAAATTTCTTGTGTTGTGCAGGTGTGGTTTTTCCCAATTTTAGTAAGATTCTGACGTAGGACTCCCCTTCTGGAAAATTCTACCTTATCCTGGTAACAGAAATTTCAGTCGATCTCTTTTTTTTTCATCCCAAGTATTAGGCTTCTGCATTTGCTCTTTTAAATTCGAGTCTTACCCCATGGATATTGCATAACTCACTCGTATGAATCTTATAATTCTGAATTTTATGGAAAAGAGACAGCAGGTGGTGTTAAATTATCTTCGATCGCCTTCATTTTTGTATCAAAATCGAAAAATCCTTTGGTAAACCACAAGGAATTTAAAATCGTATTGAAGTTAAAAACATTCATTTATTTTCATCATTAAAGTTACCATCGATCTTTAAGGTTTGTCTTGAAAGATAAATAAACTAGGTTTTCATCGTCCGATCTTACCGACAATTAACACTGTGATGTTACAGAGGTTTCTTTGGTAATTTCCTACCTTCTAAGTCCTCTTCGACATTGCCGCAAAAACTTTTGACAACAGAGCTCTTTCCCACTCCAGATCCTCCCACGATTACGATTTTGAATTCAGATGTTGCTTCCGCCATTTCCTCTCACCTTGTAAACTGTGGAAAAAGTTAATTGCCCATGAAGATGAACTAGAACTGTCGATGTTGAAGGAAGAGACCACCTGCGGACCGGAAGAAATCGACTCAAACCGGAAGTGAAGATTACTTTCCCGTGAGCCACCTCTGCTCGTGGTTACACGTAAAAGAGTAAGCGGAGGCGGCGAAATAGATCAGAGGAAGTTTATAGAAATCGACATGGCAAGTCCTCGAACGCGGCGAGTTTTAAAGGAAATAAAGCCGAAAGATGGCAACAGTGTAAGTATAATTATCAGCTATCATCTTATTTCTAATCTTCTGTTGTATATGTAGATTGATCGAGACGATTTTCTATTCTTTTGATCGCGTAGAGTTGTTTCGAATGCGGGGCACACAATCCTCAATGGGTAAGCGTGACCTATGGGATATGGATTTGCCTTGAATGTTCAGGGAAACACCGAGGTTTAGGAGTTCATTTAAGGTACGACCATGTGTTCCTTGCAATGATAATAGACGTGCTAAGCTTTTACGGTGGAGTTCGTTGTTGTAATTACGCAATGAATATTTTTTTTCGCGGAAAGCCGGTTAGAATGTATTTTGTACGTGGTACCGTGTGAAAGTATGAAGTGCTCTATTGAGCAAGAATTAAATGGCGTCATTTTATTTTGACAATGTATCGCTGTGGTAACCCGATTACGTATGGATTGAGTTTTTTAATCGATGATTTTATTCAGGGTTTTCACACTGACA
Source organism: Stylophora pistillata (assembly GCF_964205215.1). Taxonomy (NCBI): domain Eukaryota; kingdom Metazoa; phylum Cnidaria; class Anthozoa; order Scleractinia; family Pocilloporidae; genus Stylophora; species Stylophora pistillata. Next base: position 6,078,862 of record NC_142531.1, read on the forward strand.
GAAAAGGTCACGAAAGTCGAAATAATAACTCACATAGCTAAACATATTACTCCCAACACAACGTAACAATCATGATACAGGGGATCAAATATAATGATTCCAGTGATTTTGTATCTTACACTAACGCGTGTGGGTTATGAGGTGAAACAAACAAAGCTTGTGAAAGAAAAATAGTGCTGTAAACTGAAATCTCCGCGGATCTCAATTGCTTGCTAATTAATTTTCTAACCACCTAGTATTTAAGATGTCCCTTCTAGTATGTTTACGTCTATTTGCAACTACTATTGACATGTTATGTCTGTTCATGTATACACATTGGTAACACAACAACAACAACAACAACAGAAGTAGTGACAGAAATACAAAAAAAAAAAACAAGAAAAACTTATCCACAAATCTTTTGTCATGAATATATGATCTTCGCTTTACAGTTGCAAAGAAAATGAAGCCTGTAAAAAAAATTTAGGATTTTACAGGGTTTGAACCCATGACCTCTGCAGTACCAGTGTAGTGCTTAACCCACTGAGCTAACAAGTAGAGGTAATGGGATCAACTTGTATACAGGTCTGAATTTTTGTCGCGTTTTATTTTCATAACTGTTCATTACTGCACTGATCATTCACATATTCATTTATTAATTGGCAGTTCACACACATGATTTTCACATATTCATTTTCATCATCACCCATGTTTTTTTGTATGGTATGTCGGTGACTGCCATGTAAGTCTGGCATACTTTTCCCAAATAATACACTCAGAGATATTCCAAAGATTAACTTATTTTTGCATGACACTCTTCCCTTTCATTTATTGCAATTTTAAGTTGGTCTCTATCTCCTCTTTAGTTCTTTAGTTTTGATACCACATATAATTGTTACTGAATTCTTTTTTTTTAGCTTTGTAAGATCAGTAACCATGGACAAATGGAAAGACATTGAGCTGGAGAAAATGAAGGTACCAGGGTCTAGTAAATAAAACAATTTAATTGTTAAGTGTACAGAGATATCCAGTAAACAAGCTGTCTTTACCTCGAGTGACCAGCATCTAATTTCACATTACAGTAATATTGCAGATTATTACACGACTCGGGAAGTCATAGGGCCAATAACTAAAATCGACCAATCAAAATGCTCTATTGCCAGTCAATATTTTCTCAGTATTGGGCCGCGCACTGTCCCGAATGGTCCCTTATTAACCAAGCTTGCTCGGGACTGTACTGGAAGAATATCGGCCCTCGGTCTTTTTTGTACGGACCTTGCTATGCTCGGTCTGTACTGTCAAGACCTAGGGGCGATATTCTCCCAGTACGGCTCTCGCGCTTGGTTAATAAGATATATATCATTCGTTAACATGATGGGAATAAAGGAGATGATCACAACATAAGAGGCTTTGATCGTTAAACAAATTATCTTTGTCAGTACCAAAGAAAAGGTATAGAGAGGAGTAGGAAGAATTTGGATACCAGTGTCAGGGTCTAAAGGGTTAAAAATGAATGAAAAATTGATAGTGATAAGCAAACAATAACAACAATTGTACAGTCAAGTTGCTATAATGATGGCAACAGAGACATGAACTTTGACAGGGCTCGACACTGACGGTAGCCCACTAGCTACAGACTAGTAGAAATTCAGTTTTGGCTACTTTGTGTCCCCACATTAGTATGGGATATCTCCCAAACTAGAAGGTTCTTTGACATGTTAATAAAGTTTCTATCTATCTATCTGGTTTTCAATTTCCACTAGCCAGTTTGGCTAGTAAACAGACTGAAATTGTCATAACGTCTAAAAACATCTAAGATGTCACTAGCCACTGGGCTAGTAAGTTGAAAAATTAGTGTCGAGCCCTGTTTGAAATAATTCATTTTGATGGTGAGTCTTAATAATAATCATTTGTTAATTGCTAGGTTGGTGGAAATAGCAAAGCAAAAGCCTTCTTTAAGTCTCAACCAGATTTCCAGGCAGACATGTCCATTCAAGAAAAGTACAACAGCAGGGCAGCAGCACTTTACAGAGACAAGGTATGGTTCTCTCCTAGATCTTCACCTCTCTCTCTTCCACTTCAAAGGCTTGTTCAATAATTGCTTATCATAAAACTGTGCAGAGGTAAACGTTATGCAAAAGGTTAAGGAGATACAAGAGGAAGGTTAGAAATAGGAGAGAAGATAAGGAAGGCTCCCAATATTTCCATCTTCCATTATCTTATTGCAGTTGTAAAGGTTGTCTGTGGTTCTTCATAATGAGAAAGGGAGAAAGAAAAGTGGATTACCCCTTACAGTTGGAAACATTCGTATACTTACATCCTTTTTGATTATTTTTGTGTTTGTCATTTATTTATCATTATTTATTTATCAAAAAATGTTTGTACTTTCTAAATGTTTTCTTTGTGGAGAATCCATAGAGAAGAGACACTCTCTTGTTTGTTGCCATGGCCTCCCTTCGTTATGCTCTTTAAGAAAAGGAGAGGGATAGGAAAAATGACAGGATGATTATTTTGAGTGGTATGATATATTGTTATGGGTTTGAAAGTAATCTTTTAAGATTTTCCTTTTGATTCAAACAGATTGCAGCCTTAGCTGATGGCAGATCATGGTCAGAAGAAACCTCATCAGCTAAAAACTATGAACCTCCACTGAGCAGAAATTCAAGCAGTTCTACAGTCAGTCGGGCAGCCAATGGTTCAAATTCAATGAGTTATGGCTCATCTTCACCTGAATCCATGCTGGGAATATCAAGGTATGAGAGGTCAATCTTTGTTGAACTAAGACATGATGTATAATAACCACTAGTGGCAAAGAAACTCAACTTTTTAGTCACTCTTAACTGCAGGAAGATAAAGGTTACGTGTCATTTAACAGATTAAGTCTGAAATATTTTCTGATTAAAAACTGAGCACTTAGAGTGAGGGAATAATATTGAAAAAGCTGTTTAACATATATCTCAAGGATGGGGCAAAGAAAAATTCCTCTTGTGAGGATTCAAACCTCATACCCTCTGATTTTAGAGTTGTATGCTCTACCAACTGAACTGTAAAGAACTTAGTGGCAAGTTAGGCTTTATGCCATGTTCACATGAGACAGATCTAGCTTTTAATTACTGATTTTATTTATGTTTCAACTCCCAGAGGTGATTAACATGTAACTTCTCTCTATAATATCCAATTATCCAGAAAAAATTTAATGAGAAAACTCAAACTTATCAGGTAGAAGTTATCTTTATCTAGCACCAAATTCTCTTTATTACTAATTTACAAGAAAATGTGTAGCAGCTAGAGGGGAGAATTAACAGTTGGATGTTTTTACCTAAAGTGTTAATTTATTTCAGTGGTAGGCAAAGACAAATTTCCCTTATGAGGATTCAAACCATGGATGCTCTGATTTTTCAGTTGGATGTTCTACCAACTGAACCATAAATAAAGTGTGAAGGTGTAGTCTGATCGTCCGGGTGAGTGTAGTCCTGAGAAGGACTGTTGTCGGTGGCAGTGACTGACGTTTCGACAACCTGTGCGGAAGTCATCATCAGAGTCAAGTGAGTGATTGTTGTCATTCTACTGACAGTCAGTCACTGCCACCGACAACAGTCCTTCTCAGGACTACACTCACCCGGACGATCAGACTACACCTTCACATGTTACCCCCGGGTTCAAACCATTTACTGCATAAATAAAGTATTGGCAAGGCAGGCTATAGATCAGGTTCACAGGAGACAAATCTAGCTTCACTGATTTTATTTTTTTTCAAACAAAAAGGATCAGATAGAGTTCAACATTTCCATGAGTAATTGGGGCTGTCATTCTTACTTTAAACTTGATTTCACAGGAGTGAACTAAATGCTCAAAAAGAGGATTTCTTCAATCGAAGACAGATGGAAAATGCCTCACGGCCCAAGTAAGCTATCTCAGTATAGTTTATATTAGTGATAGTAGTTTCTTTGTGATAGGCTTGTCTTTATCACAGCTTCCTCTTCTGTCATGCACTTAGGATTGTTTCTCTTTCATTTCTATCATCATATGACTAAAAAAGGTGATAAAAGAATAATTAAATTAAAATTTAATCTGGTTATTTGGGGTTTGTATTTTTAGTGATCTACCTCCAAGTCAAGGTGGACGATACACTGGTTTTGGATCAGCACCAGTAGCAACCTCGAGCAATTCAGGTGGGCACACATCTTTTTATGACATAGCTGTGTCATTGTGTTGTGTTCGTGAGCAAGACATGTAGCTCTTGCAGTGTCTCTCTCCACCCAGGAGTGTAAATGGATACAGGCAAACTGCCAGGGAAAGCAGCAAAATCGCCAGGGATAAACAGGGATAAACAGTGATGGACTAGCATCCCCAGGGGTAAACAGTGATATACTAGCATCCCCAGGGTTAAACAGTGATATACTAGCATCCCATCCAAGGGAGTGGTAGCAATATTTGAAATCACTTCTTGTTACAGAAACTAGGATAAGCTCTGAGTGGACAGGCCACTTGGCTCAAGTCCAGACTTAAATTTTACCATTATTTGCTGTTCACCACATTTTCATTTAGCCTGTGTGAAGTTGATCTTCATTTCAAAACTAGTGGTTCACTGCTTCTGTGTTTTCACCTATTAAAACTATGATTTTAATGATGTGCAGTCATAATTTGTCTTTTTTTTGTTGCCAGTAAAATTATAAATTAGATTTATTTAATAGTAATTATTTTATCTTGAATGGCTTGCACTTTTTTGTCTCATTTAATCCACCTTTTTTTAGGTTGGGACTCTGCATTTTCTTCTCTTTCATCTGTAAGTTGAGGGGTTTTTCATTTTACTTTTGTTATATTCTTTTAATTGCAATAATAATAATAATAATAATAATAATAAAAAGAGTGATAATAGTTAAAAGTAATAATACATAATTATGTAATTCAGTTTAGATGAACTAGACTTACAACATTTGACTGACACTCAACTCTTCATTTGACTCTGGTGTTGACTTCCTCTCAGGTTTTTGAAACTTTGAGTCACTGTCTCCTAGAAAAGTCCTTTTTAGGACTATCCACACCCGGGGGATCCCACTTCACAGCGGATAACTGGCTTCATAGTGACGTTCTTCTTATCATTGCAAAGCAGAATTCACCAAGTGAATGTTGTAAATGTTGATTGGGGCATATTTTTTGATTTACACCTAATTCTCACTGCCAGAATTAGAAGAAATGTGTAGGAGACTGTTTAGGGATTTGATATTTTGATCTTGGGAAAAATCTAGAGTTGACATGTGTGTGTGTTGTATAGGGTTGGAGTTCATTTGCCTCTGGAGCTGCTCAATTTGCTGCTGTTGCCTCACAACAAGTAAGAAGATTTGTTTCTTCTAGCTCTCTCAACCAAATGGGAAATTGATTTAAGGAAGAAAAAAATCAAGAAACACTGTCTAACAAGAAACATTTCGTAATAACTGAGTTCACAATTAGGATTCTCTGTCTGATCAAGACATTTTTTTTCTAATCGGAGTTCAGTCATGCATGCCCAATTTTCTGGTCTGTGTATCATATCAGAAACATTTGGGTTAGGAAAGCAATGAGCAGTTAGTAAGGGATTGCTTAGAAGTAACCAGGTTTTTTTTCCTTCAAAGCTCTCTTGTTAAATTCAGTTTCCATCAACCAATTCTTTGTCTTCTTTGGGTTCTGTCCTGGTGTACCGGTTCACAAGGGAATTACCATTGTTCTTTCTTTGTTTAGGAGTCATTGGTTAGCTGTTGTGTATTGTTCGGTCTTTTGTATCAGCTCTTGTGAACCGGTACACGAGGACAGAACCGTTCTTTGTGGGCCCAACTGACCCCCTTTCTCAATAGAGAAGATGACGAGAAATGGCAGATTTGTGGGAATGGTCTAAGGGTTAACTGTAAACTATTTGCCATCATCATTATCATATATATTTTATTACTTCTGATATTTTTGTAGGCTGTTAAGCTGGGATCGACAGTCAATGAGTCAGTTCTTAAACCAACAGCATCCAAGGTATGTATAGCACAGGAACAAATGGAAAACATTTATCGCTTTCAGTCCAAGATTAGCAACTTTTGAATGGTTGAGTGTTGTATATAATATTTTCCTTTCCATTACATTTTCTTGAAATGGAAATAATGATAGGTTTTACCAAGTATAAAAGGTGGGCAACCATGCACTGGAAAGAAAATAATCCATATTTTCCCTCTACGGGCTTTTATTTAATATTGTTATTGCACAGCCAGCTCACTCAATTTAACGTTTTTGTATGACAAAAAAAAAAATCAATGAAAAGAATTTGAGAACAATTTTGGTCAACTTACCTAATTCTCTAGGTATGTGGGGTTGTGATGTTATCATATGGTAGTTAACATCCTGTAGTTCCCAATTTGTGCATTGTTTTCTATGCTGGTGTTGGTTATCCGCCATTTTTCCTGAGCAAACAGCTTCTTAACTTTACTAAAATTAAGTTGCACAGAAAAACTTTCCAGATAACTGGATGATTGCTAATTTCCAGCGAACTGTGTTCATAGCAGTCTGAATGTTTAACACACTAAGAACAATTATATATAGTTAGTGAGACAAAATAAATACTAATAGTTGTTACAGTAGTATTTTGTCTATCTCAGGCTGTAGAACTAGGAAGTACCATGAATGAAGGGGTGAAGAAAGTATCAACGAGGGTAAGTGGACCTCCTACACTTGCTGAGACTCTGAAAGTTCAGACAGTAACCTGAAGAAGTCAAGTTTGTCTTTGGTTTCATTTAGTCAAAACACTATTAAGCAGTTGGTTTTCAAAGTTCCAAAATATTTTCCAAAGTAATTTTCACCTCTATTTTAAAAGTAGTCATGGTTACCCTTGAGTTAGTCCCTTCAATTGCCTGTTTGTATTGTCCTCCACCTGTCTCACACATTTACTAAAAGCATAATGACTGAAATAAAAATGAGAATAACCTCTCAAGTAAAATTTATCCCATCTCTTTCTCCTGAAATCAATATTTATTTAGTACTTTGAGTTCAAAGTTCCTCAACACATGGCAGATTATCTTCTTTAAACTGTTCTTTAATCTTTAATCAGTATACTTCTAAAACAGTAAAAATACTATACTTAAAGATAAGGTTGCCCAGAAAAACTTTCTGGATAACTGGATGGGACAAATATTAGGCATGACCATTGCACAAGTCAGTTGCTAGTTAACCTGTATTTAGCTTTCAACCTGTTTTATTGGCAAGTTCTGTTAGATAGGTAATAATCTTTAGACAGGGTGCATTCTCACAGAAGTGGTTTTCAGAATGGCCCTGTAAGCACCCACCCAACCCACCCCAGGGGAAGACATCCATCACACAGTATACTCGTGCATGGGAAATTACTGTCTCCTACCCCTAACCCTGCAGGAGACAGGACCTCCATTTATTCGTCCCTATCCAAGAAGACTAGAATATCTAACCATTCCTTGATGTTACAGAAAGGAAGCATATTCTTCTCAGTTATTTTAAGACCTTGAGTGTTGGTCCGGCCGGGGCTCGAACCCTCGACCTCCCGCACAACAGTCCAGCGCTCTATCCATTGAGCTAACCGGGAGGCGGTTCTGTTTGTGTGATTTTGAATGAACCATTTTACATTTAAGGTCCAGGAAGGCAAGCTACTGGATGATGTAACAACTTCTATGTCCAGTTTGTCCAGCAAGGTATGTTTTCTTTTTACCTTTGTCAACCATATTTCAGCCTTGCTCTACATTGCAGCACTGTGGCATACTTCACATGTCCCAATGCCCCAATTTGGTTAAAGGGTGTAATAGTGGTCCAGGGCCAATAACATTTTTATGAATACTGTGTTCAAATCTTGGTAAGTGGTTTACAGATTTCTTCACTCAAGCTATTTCTTTTAGCCACCACAAAATCAACTTTTTCTTCCATGACAAAGGTTACTTGTTGCAGTTTTATCTCAAAAATCTGAGAACTGTGAACTCCAAAAATATTGCTAGAATGTGTTTGGGTAAAATAAGCCATTGAAGCACAAGAGTTAACTGTATGCAGTTAGTATGTGGTTTTTTTAGTTTTTCTTTTTTTTTTTTTTGGTTCTTGCTCTCTGTGTGACAGGAAAAATTGCTGATTAGCAACTGAATGAAACTTGTGATATTGAAACAGTTTTTTATTTTTAGATGCGGGATGCCAGCTCCAAGGGATGGACAAATCTTCAAACTGCCAGTGTGAAAGGTTGGGCAAACATTCAAACACTTGTCAATCAAGGTGCTGGTGGTTATGGAACAAAATCTCTGACAAGCGAAGGAACCTCCGGAGGAGGATATGGTTCTGTTAATGGCGTGTCAGCAATGAATAGTACTACTTCTCTTAAAGATGAAAACTGGGATTGGGACAGTTATGAAGATGTAAATGATGACGAAGCTGATGATAAGGAAGGTAGCAATGGCAAGGCAACAGTGAAAGTTGACAGAGAAGACAATGGGGATTCTTGGGCATGGGGAAGTGATTCTGAAGTCATAAAACAACCATCCCCATCCAAGAATGGCACATCTCTGAATACAGGGGATTCATCATCATCATCAAGGCGGAAAACAAAATCAGCACCAAAGACTGAAGTAGTAGCAAAGAATGATGGTTGGGGAGATTTGATAAGCTGGGACAATGATGAATGGGGCGAGTCTAGCGGCTGGAGCAATGAGGACTGGCAAAGTAGTCCGGGTGGTGAAGCAAAGATAACAGGCAGAGAGAGAGGGGGGAATAAAGATGACTGAACTTAAACAATAATTATGATTGAATAAATATTATTTTGTTAAGACCTGATGCCCTGGACTGAGCCAAATTCCTTTCTCCAGTACCAGGTATGTCAGCAAATTTTTGAAGTTGTGCCTTGTAAAAGTAGCTGATTCTTTGTGCTTCATATAGGATTGTAGACATCTGAAGGGTTAAAAATAAGAAATTTCCATAGTATTTAATATTTTTGGTCTTAGAACAGGTCAGTGTGTGTTTCTCACAAGGGGAACCAAGAGAAAGAACATCACAGTTCAGAAAAAATCAGTTTAAGTATTAATACTACACTGTGGCAGCAATACTGTCTCACAACAGGTCACTAAGATTTGACACAGCTGTAATATGACCACAGTCAACATTATCACCTGTCACATTGGGTGAGGTCAGCCAGGATACCTATTAGAGGTTATAGCCCTTAGTAACAGAACTGCACTTTACTGTAGGCCTTGATTTTAAGATTTCACAACCACATTTGAATCAGTTTGCTGGCAATTTTGTCAGTCTTTTGACACTTGATTTAAATGCATCATTCTATGTTAATCAGTTGCACAATTGCTGTTTCTTCTAAACTCATGCAATTATGGTCCTCTTGTTAAAAGATGGGAGAATTAGAGTTTGTTAACTATAGGTCAATTAAATGCACAACGAGGAACAATTGGTGTTTTTTCTTTCTTTAAACAGAATAATTGTTCAGTAAAATATTGTTATTTCTTCAAACAGTATTTGAACGGTCAATTTGTCCTTCCTTTCAACAAAGTATTTTTCAACTTTAACACAAGAAGCCTTAGATCTTGTTTGTAACTTTAACTTCAAGTATTTAAAATAAGTCTGACAGTGGATTCATATACATCCAAAATGTAAATAGGATTTCAAAATGTTTGAATGGCTGTTATTTGTATGCATACTTTGTGGGTGAGTTGGAAGAACTCCACAGGCTATCAATTTGTAATTTATTAGATTTGCCGACAGGCAGGGACACTGCAACAGCTCGTGCCAATTACTGTGGGCCCAGTGTATCAATGTACTGTTGGTGTAATGGTCACTTGAGTCACTTAAAGATTAGTATCTAATTTCTCCTTACATTGTCACCCCTGAATCACACATTGAGTTCATGAGAATAAAGGAAATGATCATCAACTTAAGAAGCTCCTGATTGTTTGTCAAATTTTCCTTGTCAGCACCTTAGTAAATTTATAAGGAAGAGAACAGTTTGGAGAATATCCATACTGATGTTAGGGCATAAAGGGTAGAATGAAAGGATTAAAGAAGAGGAATCTTACATAGATTAGGAGAATGTAGTTGCCAGATGTACATTGGATGGTCACAATTCAAACTTGGTAATTTTCTTTACCCAGGCATCAGTAGATTTAGGTAGTGTGCATTTTTCAGAAGGGGCAGGAATTCTTAAAATTTAAAGTTAAATGTAACTAGGGTGTTTAAAGTTTTCTCTATGACAAAGGCATTAGAAGTGAGGGGGTCAGATCTATCAGTCGGATAAGCTGCCTGAAGAGGATTTTCCTTGATGTTGTTAAACAGAAAATATGTTGGAGACAAGCCAGCTGTAGTGTGAGAGCCTGCATTCAGGCCATCAAGCAGAAAGTTCAGGCATTGAGAGAGGTGGGGCAGTTACGATCAAATCTATTTTTAATTAAATGTAAGTTGAAGACTATTTACAGATTGTTTTGCACTGGTCAACAGTACTTCAGTTTACAACTCAGTATAAGGTTTAGTTTAAAAACGTGAAGTGCTTCCAAATAAATCAGGTTTCAACTGATACACATTTCTAGTGTTGTGTTTGTTACTGGAATCCTCTACTTTCAATATCTCCTGGCATAAAGAAACAGAGGGAATAGTGGCCTTCTTGTAGCCATACCCTCCCCTCCATTTCTCCTAGGAGGGAGAGAGGGTATGGCCACTCATAGGTGAAAGGAAAGGTCAACTGATAGAGAGTCAGCAAGTATAACAAACCATTTCACACTGTACAGTTCACCTTTTAACTCCACAAGTGATAATCATGTAACTTCTCGTTATGATATCCAAACATCATCCAGCAAAACAGGTAATGAGAATACTCAAACTTATTGGGTAGAAGTTTTTATCTTGATCTAATGCCATATTCTTGTAACTAACTTACAAGGAAATATGTACAGGCTTGAGGGGAGAATTAACAACCAGATCTTGGGAGTTATAAGGTTAAAAAGATTATCAGCTCTCTTGAGTTTAATCCGTTTTGAAGCTTATTTAAGAGTTCATACCATCCAAAATTTAAAGTTTGCAAGTAAACACAGTTAATAACAGCTTTAAAGATTGGAGTATTTTAAGCTTATCAAATTGCAACAAGTACTCCAAAGTAACAAAAGCTTATTCAGGAGAAAAAGAGCAAGTAGGATTGAGGGATCTTAATTTTGAAATGGTTTACAAAATGTTGAACTTAAATTTAGTTTTACACTCAGTCTTCGAATATTTACAAAATATTTCTGCTTATTTTCTTTTCTGGCCTTTCTACCAATACAGTGTCTTGCTAAAAAAGCTTGTAACGCTGGAAAACCACCCATTTTCTTTGTCGTCTCCAACCCTGGTGATTGCCTGAAAAAAAAAAAAAAATTAACATAGTGGTAGACATAAGACCCTTTCTGCCAAAAATTACAATATTCTTTGTAATGTAAGTATATTATATAGAAGCAGTAAGGGGTGGGTTGTTGTTGTTTTTTTTTGCATTTGGTATTTAATTAGCAACACAGGTAAATATCAAAACCACTGTCACCTATTCCAAAGGCAAGCAAGAACTTGCTAGTGCTACTAAGAGAGTGTTGGGAAGATGGTGGCTTCAACTCCATTTTCTAACAATGCTGGGTGTGAGCTGAAGGAAAGATGGGCTTAAGGTTATTCACTTTGTCCTTGAACAGGGTCTGTGTGTAGGGTATTCTTTGGTTACCTTGTCAGAGATGACTGTATCTTCATCATCTTCAGGCAGATAATCTGGTAAGGCACTGCTGTTTCCCCTTCCATAGCTCTTGGCAGGAGCTTTGCCAAAGGACAACATCACCTTGATAAACACAAATTAAAATGGTTGAACTGAAGTACGTGGGTAAGATTTTGTCCTGGCAGAGCTCTTGTGCCATAAGCAACCAACTTTTGTTTGTAGTGGACTTCAATAACTTTTTCTTTAAGAATTCAAAGTTTTTCAAGCTAGGCACCCTGACTTCTGAGAACAGAGCCTAGAAGCATGCACCCAGGGATTTTTGTAAGAGAACATCTTTGGTCAGTATATGTAATTTAGCTAGTAACACTGAACACCAAACCAAACAACACTTTGCTTGACTCGATCTGTTGATGACTTCCACTCACAGCTAGCAGGTAAAATTTACCACATATATGTAGCACCTCTGAATACTTCCTAAAATTCCTTGGAATTCTGGACAATTTGACCAGTAAAAAGATTGCTCTACACAAAATATATTTCACCAGCTGCCAAGCTTAAAATAAGAGAAAACCCGGCATGTAGGTGGTTCCTCCATTCCCTCTTAACTCACCTCTTCGCCTCTTTCATTCTTAATCACTTGTTGAGCTGACAGAACTTTCGTGTTGTTGATGGTGTCACACAGTGTTTCAGGTGTTAGCTCCAATTTACATCTGACTATGCATCTTGACTTATTCATAACAAATGTGAAGCTTATTACTCCTTTAACTTTCAGTAATTCTTCTTCACAAAGCTTTCTGGTGACCTGAACAAGAGAAAAAAAAAAAAAAAAAAAAAAAAAAAAAAATGAAGGTGGTAATGCATGGTGCTGTGTCAGTTTCCAAAATGGCAAAGAATTCATGCAGCCATTATTTATAGACTATTAATGAAGAATGAAACAGTCTTATTCAGACCTGATTTGCCAAGCCTTTGATGTGAAGTGTGACCACTTTAGCTCTCTTGTTCAAATTTCCAAGGAAAAATGATTGAGATGCCTCACTGCCAGAGAAAAAAAGAAAGAGAAAATCCCCAACTGTTATTAAAGAAAAGTCCATCAGTCGAATACAAAAAGTAATCAGTTATCAAAAGCGAGATAAATCAAAAGGAGAATAGTAAAATAACATAGACATGCCTGGCTCTTCTACTCGAAGGTGTCTTCACAGATGAAATGATATTTTGATAAACCTCGTTTGCAAGCTGTTTGGCTTTGGAGTGGTAGCCTTCTTTGTGCATTATGGTTTTCAAGCTGATAACCATGCCTATTTCTTCTCTCATTTTCGAACGGTTGGGTTGAAATTCTGATAAAAACTTCAAAGCCTGGGAGAAATGGACAACCAAGGAAGTTGTTAGCTAAAATTGCCACCAATTTATACAGTATACGAAGTATACATGTGCTGAGGTTTAAAAACATACATACCTCAAGTGCTGTGATAACGACGATGACATCTTCATTGTCTAGAAATAAAACCAGTCCTGCTAGGCAACCTTGATCCTAAGTACAAGAATCAGAAAATTTTATGAATCAAAATCATAGAGTAATCGTGGCCAACAGAATTGTTTTCAAATGATGAAGGTAAAAGTACATAAAAATATTTCGTACTTTAACTATGGTAGCTCTGTTTTGAGGATCAGCGGCTAAGTTCCTGAGATGTTCAACCACACCGAGGGCACTCATTGTGACGTTCAAATAAGTTTTCCACGAGATAAAGTTAAGCTATATCTCAAAGTATCAACGTTCGCCGTTCAAGGCGTCCAGTTCTTGAGGCAAGAGCTGATTTTGTCCTGACTGGCCGATATTCGAACACGCGGTTCTTTAATTTGATTGGCTTACTGGTGAAGACGTCGCGTTTTGATTGGTCAGTGTCAGATGCGCAACAAATTTAAATCTCACTTTGCAATCATGTGGTTTTGACTTCGGTCGGTTCAAATTCGCTTACTTCTCCACCGTATTCAACCTTTTTGTTTGATTTGATACTACAAAAGAAAATGGAAGTCGCTTTAGAAGTAGTAACAGTGGTGCTTGAGTACTTTGGCTGGGACAGACAAGAAATCGGAGTAAGTTTTTTTAAGAATTGTTTTTCAGAGTACGTGACCACTTTGACGGTGTCAGCTGAAAGTTATCATCGATCAATTGCAAGTAACCTTTATTTTTCCATTTCAGGAGTTATTCAATCAAGATGGGAGATCGAGAAGCCGGAGAAGAAGTATCATTCGACGAATTGTTAGAGAGTTGTCACGTTATAATCTCAATTTGTTCACGAAACGTAGCATTGTTCGAGAGATTGGAAGTCGACTGCCATTGAAACCATGTAAAAGACCGTATTTTGAGGTGAGTTCAATGATGAAATTTATCACAGTGAGTTCGATCATTTTTTGTATCCCAAAACGAATCGATCTGAAATCAGTTCTTCAGCCTTCATCGGTTTGATAGTTGAGAGCATATGTCAAGCAGTTGATCAGCATCGTTTACAAAGCTATTTATTATTTCGTCTTTCAGCTAAGTCTAAACAGAAATAAGCACGTACTTTGTTCGGAGATTGAAGGAAATCCATTAACCCGAAAGATGATGGCATCCTTGGCTGATGTTGCCTGGATAACGGATAGTGACTGTTCATCACCAGAACTTGACCTTCCTGATAATGAGAAGGAAGTAATTCTCAAAGAACCCGAAAGCCCATTAAAAGATGCGGAACCAAAAACAGTCCATGACGAACCAGCAAATGATGTAAAGAACAACGCCCCAGATAATGAAGCCATGCAAAAAATTTCTGCTTTAGAGGATGAACTTCAGAGGTTGAGAGCTCAGATAGCAATGATGCTGGTTCCTGCTCCACAAAATCAGGGGGCTCTATCAACACCAGTTGGGGCACCTGCACCCCCTCCCCCTCCACCACCTCCTCCTCCCCCACCCACACCCATGTCGACCCCCCTGAAGCCAGTTTCACAGATCATAAAAGAGGTATTATCAACGTTATCAGTGTTGGCAAATTCATTTGGTTTTTCAGTTACTGTCACTAAAAAAGGCAACTCGAGTCTGAGTTTTATTTTGTTTAATTAAAATCTAACAGAACAGAGCAAAAAGATTATCCCTTGCCCCAGGAATGATGGCAGCTGAACAGTCAAGTGGACGCACTTTGCCAAATATGGCAGATGTACTCAAGGGATTGGGAAAAGTCAAACTTAGAACAGTCCAGAGGTGAACAATTAACTAAAAAATTTGATTCTACTGCATTTTTGTTTTAATAAAATGACTGAAGCATGTGAACAGCATGCAGTGTCCATTTTAGGAAGTTGTCTGTCCTACCATGGTGTTTGTGGAGAGAGTGGACTGTTGCAATAATTTTTGCAGGTCCCCTGGTGGCACTCCCCTGAGGAAACCTGCTGTTTCTACTGAAGGAAGTGATCCTGCCTCAATCATTGCACAAGCCCTAAAGAAAAAGTTTGCACATAGAAGACGACTTGAAGCAAACTCTCCAGGTAGAGAAACATTCCTGATGGACCTGGTAACTTGCATACTAATTGCCAACACCCTGTGACCCACATATCATTGGTTGCTATGAGCTATGACACTTGCCTCTTATTAAAGGATAGGCCATGATACTCTATAAAACCATGCAAGAAGTGTGAATAAAGACAGAGAAAACTCCTTATTTGGGCATGGGATACTTACAACCATGATAGTAAAGGCCCATGCGGTAGGGGCAGTATTGTAGCTAGCTACTTTGTATGTTTTAAGCCAGATGGTGGTGACCCACTTAGCCAGTGTTCAAGGGACAAGGTAAACTATAATTTATGCAAGTACAAAGTATGATTGATAACATCATCAGAATCGTCCTTTGCATATGCACATATTCCCCTCCCAATTATACACCTGCCAGGCATGTTAAGATAGGGTGTGCGGAGGTTGCATCCCAGCAAGAAGTCATATCCTCTGTGAATGTACGAACAAAAAATTTGCATTGGTCATGCCACTTGTAGAAGAATATTGATTATTGATTAATGCAAGTTTAATTTCGTTGTGGTCAAATGTTATCACAGAACGGGCATTTTACTCTCTGTGTTGCAGACACCAACAAAGAAAATAACAGCCCTGGATCACCATTTGGTACTCCACCATCAAGTCCCAACAAATCTGTTCCTGTAAGTAATTTGCTTTTTGATGTTTACTATAGAGTTGGTCAGATGACAGGGGTGCACATGCAGGCAGGACTTTTAAGGTTTTGTGATCTTTTGAGAGTGTACTTGTTTGTTGAAATGACATTTATCAATTTCTCAACTAAGAGTAGGAAGGTCAGGCACTTCCCCTCAGCTCTACCCTTTTAAGTTCTAACTGTTTCTCTAGAATACTTGATCACATTCTATCTCGGTTACTGGGCATTTGACACAAACATTTCAATAGGACAGTGCTGTTTACTGTTTCAAGATTACCCAACAACAGCTACCAGTACTAATTCACAGCCATGATCTATTCTGATCTTACTAGTTTGGACCGCACATGTTGAAAGCAACAAACAAGAAACGGCGATCAAGTACTGGCTTAACAAGAACAACAAAACCAAGTCCATTGGTTGAAGTTTGCTGATAGACAAATTTTCTCATAATCAATTTTAGCCAACAGTTGGATATTCCATTCAACAAATATTCTTTGAATTAATTTTCATATGATCATAGTCCCTAATAATTCTAACAGTGCAACTTATAAAGGCTCTGTAAATAGCTTCAGTTTTACTTTTAGATTTTTGCAGTTTTCACAGGAATGGCACTTTGAGCCTCTATGTCAAATTGAACACAATCAGGGTTCATTATGAATCAGATATAGCTCACTTGCCAATACCTGGACTGTTTGTGTTCTTTTAGTGTTTGAAGAAACTTCAGAAAGCATCTAAATTTTACTGTTTTACTATTGGAAAATTATTATCCTAAATAAATCATAATATGTATTGAATATGGAAATGTCCCAGTTCCTTTAAATAACTGTAAAAAGTGTACAGTAATTCTTACTGGGAATGTATATTAGAAAGCACAAGAGATGCTTTGTATATTAGAAAGCACAAGAGATGCTTTGTATATTAGAAAGCACAAGAGATGCTTTGTATAGTCATATTACATATAACCTAATAATTATGCAACATCTCATAAAAGCTTGCTGATTTCCCTTGAGTTTGAACTGTCTGATCACCTGAGAATCAGTCTAACACAATTAGTGAACAATTGAAATAAATTGTTAAATTCTGAAATTATTTACTCATTTGCTGTGATCTTCCCTTACACCCTCAATAGTAGTTTTCCTTTCCCATACTACATATATTCTTGTACTCTAGTTGGGCAGAATTTTAAGAATATTTCAACCTGTGGGTCATGAGTGGAAAATAAAAACGAGAGACCAGAGGACAACAAGTCACTTAAGATTGCACATAAATTATTGACAGGAAAGTCATGGAATTCTAAATTGTCATTTCTCAGACCCAGAAAGTCACAGAAAAGAAACTTCATATGATTTTCCTGCAAACAACAATGTAAGAAATACATCATTCAAATCATCATTCTCATGCTTTGGACTGGGTAAATTTGTTTTCATGATTTCTTTATGATGTAAAAGCTGACTAGAAAAAGCTAGTTTTTAAACTAAACAAAAATAAGGCAAACTTCATGGAAGACTTCAAACTTAACAAAATACTATATGAACTGCAATTCATTGTTTTGTATATTTTATTTTCAACTACCTCACACTAGACAGAAATCAGGCAAACTTCATGGAAGACTTCAAACTAACATTGACTCACATATATACAAATAAACACCACCTAACACCTAACTCACTTAAGTACCAACAAAAAGCTGCACATGCAGACCAAAGCAAGCACTTTATAACATTGTTACCTTAGTTTATTCTGTCACTAATAATAAATAACCACTTGGTCTTAACCCAAAAATTGTCATCTTAATTAGTTCCTAAGGCTGGTTTATTAAAAGCCAGTTGACAAAAAGGCCAAAATTCAAACTAGATTTTCATTCTTCAGGTAGAAAAATGCATACTGGGGGTTTATTTACAAGACTAGTGTACGTATGTAAGGGCTAACTTTTAGTGGGGGTTTATATTTTTGTGATGCAAAACATAAATACAAGAGCATAATACTGTCTTCAAATTTACACAACTGAATCAACTTGACACATATCTACAAGGTGCTTGTAATGATAAAATTAAGGCACAGTGTTCAAATGATTTTCACACTCATTTCACATGTAAATTCATATGCATGTGGAGGGATTTAAAAAGTATTTGAAAAGCATGTGAAAAATGTCAACCTTCCCAACTCAGTGTTTACACATGCCTTTCAAATGGTTCTCAAAGCCTTAATATGAAAGACCTGCATGCACTCTAGAGTCTCAACCAACATTTGAACTGACCCTGACTATGAAAGCAAAGGAGCACCTGGTATGCATTTGTATTAAAACAATTATAATAAACTTCATTGTGTTTTGAACAACTGGCCTAGCTCTCTAACATCTACAAGTAAATAAATATTTGTGAGTGCCTGTGACACATTGACATATTACTACATTCACTTCACAATATCACCACACCATGCAGTTCTATATACTGATATATCACTATCATTCATTATAGTTTGCCACTAAATTTTCTCCAGTTCTTATTGGTTTAAATTGATCACGTGACGCGATAGTGTTCATTGTGGAAAGACACTACCAGCCCATAGTACCCGCCCACGGAAAATACCCGGATGGATAGTGCCCATCCGCAGAAAATACCTGGATTGATAGTACCCATCTGTGAAAAGTTTTGAATAGTTTGACGGCCGTGAAGTTAGGCAGATCAGAAAAACAGTGACTTTTCAATTCTGACAGGTATAACATATTATTTAGCCAATGTACCGTTGTGAATTATTGACATTTGTGACAAGCTATAGGACTGGTGCGGAAGAAAATTTAGTGGTGAACAATAAAAACAATAGAGTGTTTATGTCTCGGAGCTATTGGTCTGATAGTTGCCCCTTGGAAATTTGACGTCCTTAAAACTAGCATATTTGCCCGAGAAGCTTTGCTCCTCGGGCAAATATTTGTTTTAAGAACATCAAATTTCCGCGGGGCAACTATCAGCTGATAGTTTCTCGACAGAAACACTCTATTGTTTAAATACATGGATGTGCATTTCAGTGAAAGGGAAGTGTGTATAAAAGTAGCAAAAATGTGATACAAGATCCAGGAGAAGATAACATTTTATAAATTACACAATCAATATATTACCTTGTAATACCTTTATAATAATATTACATAAAAACCTTCTTTGTAGGTTTATTCACTGTATATTCTACAACCGCATGAATGTTGTCAATGATTTGTTGAGAGTGCAGGAAAGAGTAACAATGACCTCATATCTTTTTGTTTAATGAATATAATTCTTGTTCTAAAAAAAATCAGGCTGCGGTTGTTCAAGCGGTGGATAATGCTATCCAATGGATAAATCACTATCCAGCGGATTACTGTTACCAAAACGTAACTGCGCTATCCACTGGATAGGGATTTATCCAGTGTATAGCGTTATCCATCCTTCGAACAACCGGGGCCTGAACCTTAAAAAAGGAATGCAACACTGGCCTTTAAGCCACTAGAGGGTAGTCACCCTATCAGCACCAATATCTGCCTGGAATGGATGTTGCCCCGTGGTTTATGGGACCAACTTCATCTCATGTCACCCGAACAATTTCAGCTCAGGTTAAGAGGGTTTGCACGGGGAAATTGTCATATTAGCAAGGGAAGCTGACCAGCTATCTCATGTAAAAACATCTAAACTTTGCAGAGGAATAAAGTTGAGATTAGATCTTTGACACCCAGCTAGCCCAGTAGACCATACAGGTCTCATATTGGTTCAAAAGATGTTTCTGCTTCAAGTGAGGCTTCTGACAGTCTGCTGGCAAGGGCGGTAGGACGACTGCATGATAGGAGAAAAAAAAGGCAAAAAACAAATTAGGGATATTACTTAAACAACATGCCTTAAAACAAATGCTCGTCAAACATCTTTTAACCCTTTTGCTCCTAAAATGTTATTAGTAACTCTCCTTAGTGTCTGCCATACAATTCTTATCATGTTAGTTTAGAGAATTTGGCATTGTATCAACTAATAAATCCCCTAATTGATATTTTTCTTTATTCTCATCACTTGCCTGCTTGATTTAGTATTGATACTTTAAAGAAAATTGTTTTCTGGGTCACTCCAGATTTAAAATATGCAAGTCTGCTAAAAAACTTGGTATTATGCTTCTGGTTAAAATCAAGGATTCATTCTCTTAATCAGATGCACAGTATATACGAGGCAGACAGTGGATTACCTTCTACCATCCATGAATCGTTGTAGAACCTGATCAGGATCACCTTGCAAGCTGTTCCTGCTTCCATGTCCTTGCTGGATGAGTTCAAGTTTTTTCAGCCTCTCCTCATTCTTATTTGCTACTTCATCCACATTAAAACTTGTGACAGAATTTAAAGAGAAACCACCTGGAGTGGGAGGCTTGTAAGTGTCATGAGGCTGAAAATAAACATCAAATGCCATAGTTTGTCACATAGCTAGTGTACTACAAATTGTTTTCAATTAAAGTTTTCCTTTGCCTCAACTACTTTCACAAAGGGAAATGAAGAGTTGGAAACTAGAGATCTCCCCTAATGTTCTAACTACTTTGCAGGGTTTTGGCATATAAACTTCATCATAAATTTGACGTGTAACTAAGAAACAATAACTATTAACTGACACACCCAAAACACAACTTTCTAGCAACATCTGCCTACTTCAAAACACACAGCAAATTTTAGTGCATACTTGGGCTAAAAAACAGTAGGGAGTCTTGTGACTATGCATTTGTAACGTTCCACATAAAATTATTTTCTCTTTTGCCTAATATTGATCTGCTGAGAAGAGTTTGTTACATCAGTGTGTGAAATCCAAAAAACACTTGTCTTAAGGAAGAGATGTTCACTTCGTTCTAACAATTTATGACATGAAAACAAAGTGTCCCTCGCATACAGTCATCTCTCTCACAAACTGTCACTGGAGAAACCTGTGTTTGGCACTTGGGAAAACTTGAAAAGGTTAAAGCTATCTTACTCTGGGGTTCCTTGCCATTTCTTCAAGTTGCTTCCATCTCCGTCTTTCTCTGGCAGATGATTGCCTTGGCCTAGAGGAAACCATTTGTTCTATTGGTAGCAGTTGCTTTGGATCATCAACAGCAAGGAATTGACTCTCTGATTCCAAAAGGGAGTCACGACTTGCTGGACGTCTTGCCAACTAGAAAGAGATCAACCAGATGATGCAATATAAATTATAATAAGTCAGAGGAAGCTTCGTTCAACTTTAACAACTGTGGCATTTATTACAGTATCGGAAGACAACTGTGTAAGGAGAAATTTCATTCTTCACATTAGTGCCTTATTGACATCAATCTCTCAGTAAATGATAGCAGTTTTCTGGTTTGCTCTCCTAGCTTAAAAATAATACTTTTCAATACCAATGACAAAGGGGTAACTACAAACAGTCTATATTTAACTCTAAGTCATGGTTGGAATTATCCAAAATTATTAAAAGCTACTCTGAAAACTTTGTATTAACTAAAGGCTTTGTAAGAGAAATAAGATAGGAGAAATGTTAAAATAAAAGAAAAATACTTACTTGGTAAGGTTGTCCCCCTCTAGGAGACTGTTTGTTACTCTTGCTGGGATCTATTGACATCACAATAATTGTATGTCAGAGTGACTGTCAACATAAGACATTACTGGATGTTGCAATATATGCCAACACAATCTCACACCAAAAATGTCAAATTCAGGTCTCAAAGAAAAAAAAAAAAAAAAAGTTTGATCTTGACCCAGCTCACACCCTCTACCCCTTTACTACCCTAACATCAGCAGGAATATTCTCCATACTGTTCTCTATAAATATCCTACATGCTGACAAGGAGAATTTGTTGAACAATCAAGAGCTTATTTAGTGGGTAATCATTTCTTTTATTCTCATGACCTGAATGTGTGATTCAGGGGTGATATTTTAGGGAGAAATAAGATGCAAGTCACTCTTAGGGGTCAGGGAGTTGAGGAACATGGGGGGAGGGGGTCAGGAGAAATAACATGTAAGTCACTCTTAAGGCTGGTTTTCATTAGCGACGGAGTCGTAAGAGCGCTTATGACCAGTGAAAATTGAAAAACGGAGTCGTAAGCGGAGTCATAAGCTCGACAGAATCGGAGTCGGAAGAATCAGAACGTTTCCATTTTCTTCCGTTTCCGCTTATGACTCCGTTGCTTACGATCTAGTGAAAACTGCATTGTCAGAGTCGGAAGCGGAAGCGGAAGAATAAACCAATCACAATACTTTATTTCAGGCCTGCTAAAGTACAAATTTTGGCGCCAAAGACAACATGGCGGACGAAGAACAAGTTTGGCTCCTATTTATCATTATTTTGCGCAGGCAGAGACAGTACAGGAATAATATCGTTCGAAAAAGAAAGAAATTTTGGGTTTGTGATATCTATCGACGTCGAGCAGCTTAGGAAGAGTATGCTAACCTCATCAGCGAACTAAAACTTGGTGATCGTGAATTGTACTTTCGGTAGGTTTCGAGTATTTTAACTTTTAATTTCGTAATTTTACAATCAAGCTCACGCGTTTAAATTTGTTATGGCTATTTGTGCATTTTGGAAAGATGGAATCGAGCATTGTGATTGATTTATTCTTCCCCTTCCGCTTCCGACTCAGACAATGCAGTTTTCACTAGATCGTATCACTCCACACTTCTGATTACGACTCCGACTACGACTCCGTCGCAAGTGAAAACCAGCCTTTAGGGGTCAAGGAGTTGAGGAACATGGGGGGAGGGGGTCAGGAGAAATTAGATGCAAGTCACTCTTAGGGGTCAAAGGGTTAATAACCAGTTTCTCATTCCTTGAGACAAATTGAGCTGAGATAGCAGCTACCTTAGTCAACATATTTTAAAAGGGGAAAAAAATCCAACATATTTGTGAATTATATATTTCTCTTCTCAACATCTAAAATACAAGGAGGGGAAAATTAACTTAATGGTGAAGTTTTCGCTGTGTGAAAATCAGTCTTTTGTTATCCACTCACTTGATCTTAATGCTGCCAGTTTATCTTCTTGCTCTCTGTACATGGAACACAGAAAAATCTGTTAACACTTCAACTGTTCGATGAATCTCTTTCAAGCACTCGCATTTATTAGTCTCTAGTGTTTGTGTGTGTAGTTCTGCTACCAGTAATCAGCTCTGAACAATAATTAAAGACCAGGCCCTGGTTGTTTGAAGGATGGATAATGCTATACACTGGATATCCAGTGGATAGTGCAGTACGTTTTGGTAACACTTATCTGCTGGATAACGATTTATCCGTTGGTTAGTATTATCCGCCCTTTGAACAACCAGAGCCAGTTCTAGAGCTCCCCATTTTTAGCACTTTAATTTTTACTGACTGTCATTTCCAACCTGAGAAATGCCTGTTGTTGAAGATCTAATACACTGCCAGTGGACACTGGATCTGGAAACTTGCTTCTAAATTCCCCAGCAAGAGAAGATGTTTCTAACCACCAAAACAAACAGTAAAAATACTAAATAACTAATAATTATAATGAAAAAAGAAAAGCAAAGTGAAAAGACCTTGAGAAAATTATGACAGGGTTCAATTGACTCTCTGACTTGCATTATATCATTACCTCAAGCTCACTAACACTTCACAACCTACAATTATCTAGAACATTTTAAAAGACACATAGCTAATTGGATGCTGTGCATTATGTAAACATTTCAGTTTACCTTCATATTTCATCCTGTTAAACTCATCAGCTGCTGAAAATCCCTGCAAAATAGAGCAAAAAAAATATCTTTCTTTTATAACAAAGTCATTTCACGCATTTTTCTGAAAAAAAAAAAACCTCCACAAAAAAAATCTCATGAATTTCAGCAGTGGATATACCAGTAATACAATATAGTTCTATCATACCTCAGCATCTTTCTTTACTACTGCTGTTTTGTTGGAAAGAGCTCTGTCAAATATATCAACATCCCTTCTACCTCTGCCCAGAGAAAATAGCACAATTATATTCATTTGAAAAAGAAAAAGAAAATGATAATTGCTTTGCTTACAGAATTTTCTTCCCTGCAGTGTTTCTTTCTACCAATTACTTTAAAAACGCTTTACTCCTAAAATCTGATTGTTAATTCTACCCTCTTGCTACCACAGAATTCCTTTGGTGGTAGATCAAGATAAGTTTGAATATTCTCGTTACCTGTTTGGTGGATATTGTATAGATCTTATTGGGAGAAGTTACATGTTGATCACTTCTAGGAATTAAAGGTGTAACCATATGTGTACTTGTAGGGAAAGACTAAACTTGCAGGTCCTTAATCAATTAGTGAGTTAATTTTCAACGTTGATAAAATTCATACCTTCTACTTTCTAGGTCATCAGGAACTCTCTGCATTTCAGAATAACCTTTCTGTAACAACAGGAAAAGTATAATTCGAGACATGGATTTTCTAGTTAATGACAAATGCATACTCAGTACAAATAAATCCATACTGTTCTGAGCAAAATGTGATGTCTAACTTTTGATAAGTAACTATGTAAACACCAAGCTATAGGAAACTTATAACAGCTAGGCTATTAAACTAAGTTTGAATTAAAATTTAGTTTCCCTTGTCCTCACTCTTTGCACTTAAAACCTGCCCTTCCCATTTGCATTGAAATATATGTTTTTTCAAAATATGGAGGATTAACTTGGAAGCGAAGATTGGATAGACTTTTCTACAGTAACAATAAAATGTAACATAACCTCCACTTCTGATGA
Source organism: Stylophora pistillata (assembly GCF_964205215.1). Classification (NCBI taxonomy): domain Eukaryota; kingdom Metazoa; phylum Cnidaria; class Anthozoa; order Scleractinia; family Pocilloporidae; genus Stylophora; species Stylophora pistillata. The sequence continues at coordinate 6,103,416 of NC_142531.1, forward strand.
AATTAACTCTGATCTCCACTAATAATAGTTTTAAATTTAGTTTCTACTCATATCAATATAGGTCAGAAAATGGCATTAATTTAAAGTAAGAAAAATATTGTGGTCTCCAAATTTAAAGGGAGGCAATTCTAGAATTTACCATATCAATATCTTATCATATAAACACAACTGTGGAGAAGGCAATACATACAGACGTATTTCAAATTAGACAGGGGAAAAAGAACTATAAAAAAAAAACATACTGCAGCCGTAGAATGATCCATTTGCTGCTGCACTCTTTTCTCTTCATGTTTAAGCTGTTGCCTGAGTGCTGTCAGCTGACTCAGTACATCCCTATCCGGTGTATCTCTCCTGACAGGTTCTTTGAGAAAATGATAATCAACTTAATATAAAGGAAATGATCCTCAACTGGAGAAATTTTTTGGATTGCAAAACAAATGCTCCTTGCAACTTCCATTAAAGAGAATAGTGTACACCTGGTTAAAACCATTTTGATCTGAAATTCAGATAAATCAATTATAACATAAATCATACCTAGGCCTGGCCTTCTTCTGGTCTGCACCGGAGGGGGAGGAGATGCTGCTATATACCCTAATTGCATGAAATAATTAACAACTATTCACCGAAGTGGAGGTGGTTAGGTGGTGGATATTTACCGAGCCGTGAAGCGGCGAGGTAAATATCCACCACCTAACCACCTCCACTTCGGTGAATAGTTGTTTTAGTATATACTAAAACAGTGAGATAATATACTGCTTCGTCGTTAATTTTGAGCGATTTCTTCGCTGGTCATGGATGCCAACCGGGACGCCATTTTTTCCCGAGTTGCTCGGAGGTAAATAGCAAAGGATATTCGGAGTTTGACTAGCCAATCAGAGCACGCCATCAATGCTATCCACTGTTTTAGTATATACTAATAATACAAATTCAATATGTGCTCATGCAGACCCAATCCCGCTTACTGATCATGAGAGCCCTTAGAGATATTTTCAAACTTTAAACCTTTGGGAAAAAAATGAATGTGAGTGAAGTTTTCTCAAAAAGCTATTATAAATTATGTTTTTCATTAGCTATTCCACAAGAATCACTTGTTTTTTTGTAAATAAGAGTCAATTTCTCCTCACCATTTGTATTTTGTGGTGTCTGTTTGTTAGCTAGTGTTGGAATCGGAGGTGAGGATGACCTGAAGTCAGCAGTAACATCACCCTCCTCCTATAGGAAGGAAGGAAAAAAAAATTGTTTTAGGCATATTGTCAAAACATTCTCCTTGCCACCAACTTCTTCAAGTAGCAATAATTTTTAATTGGTGAATTATTCTATCCATGAAATGAATATCATGGAATTTTCAGCTTTCATGAAACACAAAGCTGCATGTGATGTCCCCTTCTTGATGCAATTCTACTGGACTGACAAGCTCAATATACCATCCAATAAACAAATATTGTTCCACGCAATTGCAACATTTTTATGTCAAATATTTGATGTATTGATAAGTGTTTCCACATTTGCAAGTATTATATAATAACGACTTTTTCCACACTTTTCAACTTTTCATCAAATAAGTTCAAAGGCGTACTAACCTAAACTTGTGTTGTTTTCACAAGCAAATTAAGGTACAAAAATGTTTCAAATATTCTATCAGACTTGGGCCCACATCTTCATGGAAATTCAAAAAGCACACAAAATTGTCACAAAATATAAGTTCAGCCTTCATCAGCTTAATTACTACATCATAATCATACATACCTCCATTTTCTTGCGGACAGTGGGTATGGGAGGTGAACTGCTTCTTTCCTGTGCTGAGGAGCCCTAACATAGAGAGGGAAATACAACATTTTATTAACCTGTGAGCAGCAATACAAGAGGATGCAACATATTTCAAACTTTTAATACAGAAGTATGAATTCCTAGACAACAATGGAAGAACAAGAAGACCAATGGCTTGCTCAGCTATTTTACTTTCAGGTTTACAATTAGGCTTAAGCAACTTTCAAATGACTGCTGGAAGTTATCTGGGATTCCGTTAGTTTTGCTTTACTTTGCAAAGTGATTGGTCTGGAAAACTCATGCCACCCTCTAAACTAAACAGATGCAGAACCAAAACCGATCACAATTTCGTCACCTATAAATCTGCACTTATGGCAGCTTCTTTTTATTTTTTTTACTGTGAGTTCTCACAGGCTCTGTGACATTTTCCTTTGTTCTGTTTTGCCACTGCCTTTACTTTTGGTTTTGTCTTTAAAACAAAAGATTTTCATGCCCACCTGACCAGCAGCTTTCTTGGCTGCTAATTCAGCGTCAAGTTTCCGTTTGAGCTCTGCCTGCCTCTGTTCCTCCATTTCTTTCTTTTTCTTATCTGCTTCTCTTTTTTTTGCCTCTTGAGCTTCTTTAATCTGTTCATTCTTCAATCTTGCCTAAGGCACAAAAGTTTTAAAATTAGTGCTCATGATAAGCTGAGCAGCTGAACCCACCAAGGTTGGTAAAGGTTCATGATTCAGTAACCTTAAGGATTGGTTAAAAACATTTATTCATAATTAGGAGTAAATACTGCACATTTAAGTACCTCTTCTTCTTTCTTTCGATTTTTTTCTTGTTCTTCTTCAAAATTTTTCTGCATCTTTAGCCTTTCCTCTGCTACTCTTCTTTCCTAAATGAAAAAATGAATGATTCAAAAATCATGTGTCCAGCAAAACAAGCCATGAGAATAAAGAAACAATATGTATTGTCCCCACCAAAATATCAAATCCTAAGGGGAAACCAAGAAGGAAGTATAATACTCTAAGCAAGAAAAATTAACTGGATGAATCTTGCAAAGTGAAAGGGTTCATTTAAAATTGACTCTCAAGGTTAAAAAGTGAAAAGGACCCTAAGAGGTTAGTATGATTTATTTTTCCAAACGAAAAAAACTTTAAACTGTATGCACTTTACAACATTGGTTGTTTTTGTACAACTGGGGAAAAAGATATCAAGAATGCTAGAGCAATTATAACGACAATTAGACGTAATCTGTTAAGTTAAATCCTACCAATTCTTCTTCCTCTCGTTTTATTTTCTCAAGTTCTTCCTTTTTCTTTTTCTCCTTTTCTTCAACCTGTAAATTGAAAATGGTTGTTAAAATATAAAATCATATCCACCTTTAAGTGTTACTGCTCACAAAATTCAAAATAGACACGACTGTGCACTGCATGACACATCCATAGTTGTAATTAAAAGTACCTGTTTTCGGAGAAGCTCCTGGTACTCCAATCTGGCTGCTCTTTTCAGATCATCCTTATTACAATTATAAAAGAAATAAAAAATAGTCTTGACATCAGCCCTGAAGTACACTTAGCCCTTAAAACCCTAACATCACCTGTTCTCGTAACCCATTTACAAAACATCTTATCACAAAGATAAACAGGATGAGGGAGTCATGGCACATTTTTCTGAAAGAGTGATGTTCAGCAGGCATCCACACTTAACAACTATTCACCAAAATGGAGATGAATAGTGATGAATATTTACCAAGCCATGAAGTTATTCAGTTATTCACCAACACTGAGGTGAACAACAGTGCTGTTTCTACAAAAAAACCAGTTTATTTCTCTCAATACGCCAAAACATGGTTGGAAATAAAACTCTTGACAGGTAGTTTTGTCTCTTTAGCTGCTCAGAGGTGAATGGTATTTGGTATTCACCTCCAAAATAGCCAATCAGCATATGCAAAAAGGTACTATTCAATTGACATGTGTGATATTTATCTACTATTCACCAAAGTGGAGCTGGTTAGTGGTGGATATTTACCGAGCCGCAAAGCGGCGAGGTAAATATCCACTGCTAACCACCGACACTGAGGTGAATAGTTGTTTTAGTATATATTAAAACAGTGAGATAATTTACACCACTGTCGTTAATTTGAGTGATTTCTTTGCTTGTCACGGATGCAAACTGGGGCGCTATTTTTTCCCGAGTTGCTCGGAGGTAAATAGCAAAGGATATTCGGAGTTTGACTAGCCAATCAGAGCGCGTCTTCGACGCTATCCACTGTTTTAGTATATACTAAATACTAAATAATATGGTGGCACAAAGTTTCATTATTGAAAGAGATTTGCTGCTCATGGAATGTTAAATCTCAATAAATATATTCCTAGCTACCTGTGGCTGAGTTTCCTTGAGGGGATCAGACCTTCCAAATGTTGTCCTTGGTACATTTCCAGATAACTCTAATAACAAAACATCATAGAAGAAAGCAATTGTACACAGTTAGATAGTGGTGAAATTAAAAAATAAACCATGATTTCAATTTTCTATGACTTATTGATCATACAAGTGACGTTAACAATGTTCAAAACTAAAGTGAAACCACAAAGGGCAGCTGAGTGGGTTTCACAGCAAAGTCACTGTCGGCATATTTCAGAAATTCACAATTGCTTTTAAAAGAGAGCTTTTTTCCTCTGATATGGCCAGGATTGCTGAGCTCTGTGTTACATGTTATGTCATTTTATTGTTGATATCCTCATCGACAATGGTTCTTGACCAATGAGGGCACAAGAATTTCTACAGTTACACTAAAATTTATAGCTAGAACAGCTAACCAGCCAGTTATTACAAGTGTAACTCAAAACATGATATTTATTGTTTAATCTGGAGGTGCTAGACCCTTGCTATGCCAAGCAAACCACAAAGAATGGTAGAATAGGCCTTTTGCAGTTAGAGATCAAGTGCTTAGATACCGCATAGCAATGCCTTACTGGAGACCAAGCATTCCAATGATCTCAGACAAAATAGAGATCACAGAGGTCTGTATTCCAACAAAAAATACAGCAGATAACCTTTTGACCTGTTATCCACTGTATTCTTTGTTTGAATGCAGACCTCTGTGACCTCTATACTGTCTAAGATCACTGGAGTGCTTGCTCTCCAGTATGGCATTGCTATGCGGTATCTAAGCATGTGATCTCTAGCTGCAAAAGGCCTACTGTTGGTATATTTTACTTTCTTTTTGCCAAGAGTGGACTTACCATTACTCAAGTCTTTGGGATAAACTCAAAATCATTCATTCATAACCAAACAATTACACAAAATGTAAATTTTTCAAACATGGATGAAATTTTTTCTTTTCTTTCAGGCTCTAATTGTCACTGTTGTAGAAGTAGCCAGATTGCTGGAGATACTAGTAAGTAAGGGATTTGGCCTGGCCCCTGTTTCATTTTTATGCTGCATCACTTAGGAGACCATTATTACAGGCTACATGTACCTAGTTTGCCAAAACAGTGGCTTGCCTTGGTTTGGATTTTTAGAAAAAAAAATACCTGCAGCTTGTACTGGACTGGTCTGAAAGTTTCCTCTTTGTCTTGGGGATAAGTAAGGGTCATTCGATGCTGGTAAATCAAATCTAGTCTCCACTGGAGGTGGTTGTTCCCGAGGGCTGACATTTACTCCTTCATTGTTATACTGCTTTAAAGTACGCAAATTAGCTAAGGAAAGAAATATTATAGCATCTCAGTGAAATACACAACTTTCTAACAACCTTTCTATTAGGAAAAAATAGTTGAAAAGGTGAGCCAACTGGGGTGGAGGAAATCTCACGAATGTCCATGACCACCCTTCTATAATCTGGCTGAACCGTGTATTTGGAAGCATTTCAAGACAGCCTTTTAAAGCTGGGCTCCTCAGAGAAAAGAGTTAAAGACACCTGACGATTCATTCTCAGAAAAAAGGTGGATGGCATTAAAGAAATCAGAAAAAGGCAATCCTGCAGCTCTTCTGCTTGTGGGTTGGCTACAAAGTTAAAGACCCTTTGACACAAAACTAGCCGTTCCAAAAAACAGGGTCTTATGCACTTTAGTAATGAATAGAAAGATGTAGAAAGATGGAAAGATATACGTCTAGTTACTGCCTTTATAGGCTCCAATTCAATCACCAGCTTACCAACAAGGTGTCCTCCAGAATCTCTAATGGGTGCACCAGCTCCACCCTTACCCCAAGGATTGTAATTAGCTGCTTCTTGTTCAATCTTCCTGTCATATCTGATAAACCAAAAATATTCCTAATACGTTTTTCAGAACACACCAATAGCATTATTTCTTTCATGCTTCTGTCAATTGTTTACTGGCATTTTAGTGACAAAACAACCACTGATTTTTCAGTACCAAAAGTTATCAATATCAAGTATAACATAGTACAATCAACTTTCTTTCCAATATTCTCATTCTCTTTTTTTTTCCAGGATTAACAAGTCATACTTGGATTTCTAAAAATAAGACTTGAACTAGATTTTCAGTGTAGCCTGACCTCTCCTTTTCCTCCTTTTCTTTCCGTTTCTTTTCTTCTCTTTCCTGCATCTAAAAGTCAAAGAAATTCTTAAAATATTGTAACACAATATCTTGCTTTTAAGACCTTCTAGCTAAATGTCTCCTTCCCATAGGCTCTAGATTAGAGCCCTGTAATTTATTGTAACCACTAAGGCACTGCATCTCCCACTACATTTCAAGGACAAAACAGTTTCACAAATCAAATACCTGTCTCTTTAACTCTTCTTGATATGCTTGCTGAGTGGCTTTTTTCTTGTCTACCAATGCTGGATCATTAGTGCCTGCTCCAATACTGCTATAACTCCCTGGGGGTTGCAGATGGGAGCGAGGGCTTAGCTCACCCTCACCCCCCTGGGGAAAGGATGATGGAGCAGGAGTGGTGTGCCCTGTAACAATAAATCAGATAAGTAAAACAATGACTGTTTATCAGCAGACTCAAAAAAAGAAAAAGAAAAAAAAAAAAAAAAACATGACTCATAGAATCACAGAAGAATTACATGGACTACAGAATAATTATTTTCAACTTCCTTTGAAATGACCATAAGTACTCAAAAAAGCCTTCTTTGCTCCAAATATGTAGCCTTACACAGCATGTTAAAAAAATAATTTATTGAAGTGGAACTTTTACAATTAAGTTCAGTTGCATAAAAGACAGAAAATTTCTACACTAGTATATTTGAGTTCTGATTCACTTAAGAATGTATGGATTCACAACTGAAGACTTAAAATGAATAAAATCATAGTATATCATACAATTTCTATACCACAGACAATGTATTCCACTACATTGGTTTCTTAATGAATGTGCAACCCTGGTTTGCAAATGAGCACCTGACTGTATTATTGAACTGAAGCAATATCACTTGAAAATAACATATATTTTTTTCACATTATGATCCTTTTTATCAAATCGAATTCCAGTCTGTCACCAAAATAGACAGAGATGAGTACTATGCTATTTGGCAAATAAAGTACCCTAACCCAATTCAATCACAAAAATGACTCTTAAAAATATAAAAATTTCCCAAATTACCTCCAGACATTCCACCATCCAGCACTGGGCCTCCCTTGTTTGCTTGACCTCTTGTGGAATCCAAAGGCCCATTCAATAATGGGGCTTGCGGAGCCCCCGCCTCTAGAGACCCATAGTAGTAGTATGGGTCATCATAAGGATTTGAGTGAATGGCAGGATGAGGAGGAGGTCTGGAACTAGGTCCATAGTTGGCCAGGGATGTGTCATAGCCTTGGGGCTGTGGAGGATGTGATCTTCTATTCGTATTTGGAGGGGTTCTGTCGAGCTAAAGGAAAAAGTTGATTCTTTGAAATTCTGGAATGGAAATCGAAGAAGCTAGACCTAGAGATATTTCTGGATCCTTACACCAATACATGATTTCAAATAGGATGATCTTTTCTGCTTGAGCGACTCAAAACTCAATTAGATTCCTAAAGTTACAATTATGTCCACCTGAACTAGTAACATTTTCATAGTTTGAAGCTATTTCAACATCTGTTGCAGGTTAAGATCGGCATTCAGGTAAACCCTTTCATTGTCAAGATCCAAATTTCAATTATTTACATTGTCTGCTCTGCACTGATATGTCTCTTTCTTCTCAACACCCTTCTTCCTGAAACTGTATAATTGGAATTATAGGAGAAATTTTATTTTGGTCACCCATGTGACAAGTTGTGTGACTTTTTTATAATACTGTATTGTGATTCTGTCAATCAGCTTTGTATGCGTCATTGTCCAAGCATGTACGAGGACCTAGGGTTTTCTAGGAGCAGCACGTAGTTCGGTCATCCTGGCACAGTGTGATTTTCAATAAACTGTTTAAACCTTTATTTGCCATTTCTTACAACCCCTGTGAGTGAAAGGATTGAAATGATTTCAAATTTGATTGGTTGTACTTTCCTGGTTTTAAGAATTGTGATTGTTAGTTTGCAACAAAAGCAAATTGATAACCACAAATAAAACTAGTTTAAAATCATATAATTTTGACCTAAATTCATTTTGGACTGTAACAAATCCGTTTTACAGATTGAACAAACTATTGCATTAAGGAAAAAAAGGGACCTAAAGGAATAATTACAACAACTTATAACAACAACAAATACAGAGGGACAATGCAAAAACTGAAAGAAAGATAATATCAACCTGAGAGTTCACTGGCCCACTGCCATTTTGCTCAACTCCCAAATGAAGCAGTTTTTCTCTGAAAACAAAATATAAAATTATGGATCTAATAATTAAATCACTGAAATATAAAAAGCTTATAATCATATCTTAATTCTAGAAACTATACAGATAGCAAACATCTCCATGTGGATCAACTGTTCACTTTTAGCTGCTAGTAGTGCAAAATTTCAGAAACACTTCATGCAATTTATTGCACTATCAGTAAATAGAGGAGCTGATGTTAAAACCCTGGGCAAATCACTGTGTTGTGACTCTGAGCAGGACATCAGCCTTACAGGGTGCCTCTTTCTAATCCAATAAATAAACTGTTCTAGGAAGCTTCACAAATTGTCATGTAGCTGCCTACTTTGACTACCATGCAGTTCTGGGGCCCGTTTCTCAAAAGTCCTGGTAACTTAAGGGGCCTATAAAGCTGCTTTGTTTTCATTTAAGATGGGCCTTTCAAAAGTTTTGAAAAAGATACAATAAAACTATCAAAAGGGAAACAAAAAGGACTGGTTTGGGTGCTACAACCTACTTTTCTATCCTTTAAATTTTGATTTTAAAACATGGCTTCAGGCCCCAGCGGAAACAAGGGATAGAAACCATGTTATGCACCTGCCACAAGGAGTGCAAGGTACCTTTTTTTGTTGTTTGCCTGTTCTTGCATTTGTTGTTGCAGCTCCCTCTTATACTGCTCCTGTTTCTTGGCCTTATCAACCTTTGATTCCTGTGAACCTGAAGATATCAAATGGTTGAAATTATTGCTTGAATCTCTTTCTCCTGTAGTGCAAACATACAAAGGAACTAAAATAACATTTGGTATAATTAAAAGCCTAGCTAGTTCTGCGATCATCCAAGAAGAAGCTGTGATGTGGATAACAATCAACAACAGAGGCAAGTACTACATACAATGTGAGACAAACAAATATTCTTCACTACTAGCTGGCTTTGTGTTATCATCAGTTGTTGATACTTTGTTCACAAAAGAGTGATTGAAACTCACTTATTATTTTAATATCTGTCACTTTACCTCCAATAATTCCAGCTCCTTCAAGAGGCGCTGAGTGTGATCTAATGCCAGTGTCTGTTTTGCTTCTCCTAAGTGTTTCATCTGGTGGAGGTTCTCTAGAAGGGCAAAAAGGGTAAAACACTGTTTCTATAAAAACAAGATATTAAATTAAAGAAACTGGAAGAAACGCTAAGCGTCAACAGTCTTTAAATCTGTGGTGCATTGTGCAGCCAGCTTCACACTTCAAGATCCTGGTCAGTAAAACTGAAAAAGATTTTTCAAGGTAATGCTCTCATTAAATAATCATTTATCATACCTGGAAATTCATAGAAAACTAACACAAATCAATAAAAGTTACTTCATGCAAACAATACACTTGAATTTTATTAATATTCTGACCTGGTAACCCTTACAAGATGTCAGGAGGACAATAAAAACTTTTGTAAATCATGGCATGAGGCCAAGTGTTTTACAAACCTACCTCATCATCTGCCAACATCCCACATGGGTTACTATGCCAGCAAACTAATAACAACTTGGTCTTTTACTAAAACCATTTTAACTACACATAAGATAATCATATAAATATTGTGACAAATGCTTTTTCATTTATTTACAAGAGTTAAAATATTCAGTAGAACTCAGTAAACTGACCGCTGTAACAACAGGTTGAACTTAACATTATACAGTTACCTTTCCGGCAAATGAGCGCTATTTCTTCTCTGTGGTCTTTTCCCTCTTCTTCTCATCTAACCACACAAGGAAGCAATGTACCTTGTTAAATACACTCAAAATGAGTTGTAATTATTTAGCAGAGAGGTTGGGATTTAAACTAGGGTAATAAAATACAAACTTGTTAAAAAAACAAACCCAGTCTAAAAGTTCCTCATCTTCATCTTCATCATCATAATAATCAAGTTTTCTTCTGGGCTTGACCCATCCACTGAAAATGAAATAAACCCAAGTAAAGCTATATTAGGTTGTGGCTTAGCTTGTAATTTGGAATATTTTTCTACTTTTACTTATAACAATAGGATCTCAAATAAAAATTAATAGTAAATTTTGACACTGGAAAAGTCAAAGCAACAAATTACTTGCAGGTATAATTTCAAGGTTATTTATGTCCGGCAGAAACAAAAAGACTTACTTATCATCCAAGTCTTCGTCGCCATGAAAACGAACACGCCTGGGGGATTCAGAGATAAGGAAATTAGCTATCACTGAATAACATTATAATTTTACTGTAGACTAATTACCTGCCAATATCATGGTGCTCAAAGATCCTCATTTAAAGATAGATCTTCATTTCCTTTTTATTCCACATAACATTATCTTACTTTGATTCAAAACTTTTTTCTCTCCTGGCTCTTGGCTGATTCCTGCTGAATCTCTGTGAGACCACAAAAAAAGAAAAGCAATTTTTGAATGTCATCAATAAAATAGAAATTAATCAAATTCATGTTCATGTTAATCACAACTGCGACCATCACATAACTGAACCAGTACATGTTTGATATCTAAACCAAACTAAATTTGCATCTTACATCATAATCATAATTATCATCTTCATATCTCTGGCTAAGATATCCATCACTGCGTGAGTTCTGCTTATATTGTGGAGCATTCAGTCTCATGGGCCTGGAGGAGAGAGAGAGAGAGAGAGAGAGAGAGAGAGAAGAGAGAGAGAGAGAGAGAGAGAGAGAGAGAGAGAGAGAGAGAGAGAGAGAGAGAGAGAGAGAGAGAGAGAGTAGATGATATGGTTCAAATGAATTTATTAATAATGTTACACCATTCTTTAGAGAGGCACTGTAAGAGTAGAGTATCTTGCTCAAGAACACAATGCATTGGCCCAGCCCAGTCTCCAACCTGAACCTCTCAACCCGGAGTCCAGTCCCCTTGACCATTAGGCCACTGTACCCTCAGCAACATCTACCAAAGAAAACTTTTAAATTGCTGAAAATACCTTTCTGGTCCAGAGTCATAGTCATCAAAGCCTCTGTAATACCAAAAAGACAGGTACAAATTGTTTAAATACCAGTGGACAAAAAAATTTCCATTTTTATCATCAAACCCAAAACAGAATAATGCAGAGAATCACAATGTACAGCAAGTACGAGAACATACCTATATCTTCTCTCTTGGGCACGCTTTCTTTGTAAAAGATCTTCATAAGATTCAAACAAGTTGCTTGGTTGTCTGTTTCCACCTAGAATGAAGCCGATAATAAACTAAACATGGGTGTGTTAATTTATTACAGGGATTTACATAACTTTTTCCTTGAGTGGCTGCTAATGGTCAATAAGGCAAAACCCAAACAAGAGAACCTGCGTAGTCTTACAGGCAGCAGTAGACCACTGGTGGTAACCAGCTTTGATTACACTCCCTTTCACCAAGATCTAGAACCAGTTAAATAGAGAATTTCTAGTTTATTTCTAAAGAATATAGAAAGAAGTTTTTCCGTCCAGCCACAAGCTACCATGGGACAAAGAAAAAATTGTGAGTCTACATGAGGAATTCCACAAAGACTCTATGGTGAGCAAGGCCCATCATGAAGTTTATAATTATATAACATTTTGAAGAATGTTATGATTTATCTAGGTGCTATAATTCTTTAACATTTCTTCATTTTTAAATTCATGTACATTGGTCATTTTCACACTAGAGGACGGACAAATCGTCTTAGACAAACAAATCGTCTCATGTGAAAACGGGACGAACAAATTTTTCGACGAACAAATCGTCTGATATTTGGCCCTCTGGAAAGACAATTTTTTGAAGACGATTTGTCTGTCGAGACGAACAAGTCGACGACAGTATGACTTAAATTCATATCAGACAGTGAAATGTTCGATTTTCTCGCCGTGAGGAAATGGGACTAGCAACAGAGCGAGGTTTTATGGGAAGTTTCAACATGGCGGCAGCGATTTTGCTTTACAACACGACCTAGTGCCAGTTCTCTTTACGCTCATAAGATGGACAACTTTTCGACATATGGCCTTCTCGAATTCAAATTCGACAAACAAATGCCAGACGATTTGTCCATCCTCTAGTGTGAAAACAGCCATTCTTTTTTTTGATGAATAAACAGGAGCTATTAAATAGTTACTTCTGTTTGCTAACCAAGACATTTACCTCTGTCTTGGACATCAGAGGCTCTTCCCAAATCCTGTGTAGAAAAAACAACAGTTAAAACATAATGCATGTCCATCACTCTAGCCCTAAATATCTACCGTATACAGCCGCGAGAAGTAAAAGAAATCAAATAGTTCTAACAGCTCCAAAAACATTGATTGTAACATAGTTGAAATCCTGATAATTCCTTGTACTTTTTAGCAATCAGATGCAAGTATATTTACAAAAGCATGGCTTTTAAAAATATCATTTACATCATAGTTCTCTTTTCCCCTTCTTCTGTTTTTATGGGAGTCATCATCATCTGTGTATTCATCCCTCCTTGTTTGGGACTAAGGAAAATGATACAAATGGTAACTTGAGATTAATCTAATTTGTTAAAATTACAAATAACATGTTGTTTACTTCTATCCCCCCTACACAAATCCAATTTATCTCAATGGCTTTCCTCTAACCATGGTTCCACAATTACATCAGCTTTGCAGTGCTATCTTTTTTTGAGCCACTCAAAAGTAAACCCCTCTTCTTTTTCAATAATTTCAAAAAAATGTATTTTTCTGTTACGAATAATTGGCAAGAATGTCTCTTAAAATGACCTTCACCAATTACCAGTAAAATTTTGCCAAAATTTGAATCCTCTTAGCTGCCTATAGGTTACCAACAGGCTTCTAACAAGCAACAAGCTAGCTGCCAAAACTCCTCTGGCACAAGAGCTACCAAATCTTAGAAAAACAATTTATTTCAGCACTTTTAAATTTTCATTTTGTGAATGTAGGGGGTAACTGCAAAAGAAAACTTTTCTTACGAAAAGTTTGGTAAAGTTATTAATTGTAGTGAGTTCAAGGCTCTTAGTAAGAATAAATTCCTAACACCTTGTCAAACTGAAGCAGTGTACATCACCTTTGATGTTGATAAATATATATAATGCAACAAAACGTTTGAATTCTTCGAATCATAATAGGGGCTAAGTACTGCTAAATGACACACGTGTTCAAAAGCTTTCATAATAAAAAGACTGATACTAAAGTAAATAAAATATAATCACTTTGGCAACAGAATGAGCTCACAAATATCTAAACCTATGTCTCGTGAAAGTAGAATATTATCCCCAGTTTACAACAACTAAATCTAAAAGCTTACAGTTTAAAAAATTACCAAAAGGTGAAAACAGCTGTCACGAAAGTTCAATTTTCCACCAAGAAGTCCAAACCTTTCAACAGTTCGGCATGTTTCTTTTAGTAAGTCCAATTGAGCCCAATTCATGACATGATTGCTTCAATTTTTCTCCTCCTTTTCATTTTAACTACTCAATCTAAGACTGAAATTATCTTTGCCTGATGTCCATCAATATAAATAACCATAACCAACTGCCTTTATGAGCCACGATTTAGTGGTTGAGTTCTTGACTTTCAAACAAGAAAAATGCTTCTTATTTCATCACCAAAATTTAAGAATTGAAGTTGAGAAATTTAAACTTAAGCAATAATCAGTTGAGTTGAAAACTTTTGTCAGTTCTTACTCATTACAAACACCACCTGCCTAGGATAACTGACATTATGCAAACTACTTGTTATGTGGGAGGAATATAATCAATATTATTAATTATTTATGTTAGAGAGGGGATACTGAATGTGATCAGAACTAGAACTGTTATAATTCCGAAATTAGAGAGCCTAATTCTCGAAAAATGTTATAAGCATTTTAACCACTGAATTGAAAAAAGAAACCTTGAAACTAATTATTTTTAATGAATCGTGATGATCTCTGAAATTATCAGCACCAAATTTATCTAACACATCTGCCCAGTTGTAGCCTGGAGACAAGGCCATGAGCGATAGTAAGTCAAAACTAAGTTGTTGACTGAATGACAAGAAATCAATTATTTTTGCTGTTGTAAAATAGGAGAACAAATAATTTGGCAGATAGTTTCATTATTTCCTTCACACATATCTCAACCCTCTAGCAATCTGAACACTATGAATTTTTTAGTATGATTTTCTACAATTACTAATTCTTGGTTCCAACTATTATCAAAATACTAACTTATCATGATAGCATGTTTTGTAATACTGGTATATCAGCAAATTTATAATGACAGTGTTAAAGGCAAGGGAACCATTACTGTCCACTAAACAGCTCACTTAATTATAAATCTCACAAATTTGGTATTACGTAACATACCATTAATCATGCAAAAAGCACTCAACCGCATAAAATAAAATTTTGAAGATCACATCACTGTTAGAGTACTTTATGGTTGAGTGCCATTAAAAACCAAAACCAAATTAATCACTGACAGTGAACAATCATAAAAAAAGAGGATTAATTGACCACTTCACTCCCAAAATTTCATCAGAGTTAGCTCCGATTTCATGAATTCTTCTCACTGTCTGCCATACAATTCTTATCATGTTAGTTTGAAGAATTTGGTATTGGATCACCTAATAATACCCTGATTGATATTTTTCGTTGTTCTAATACTTGTCTGCTTGATATTGTATTGCTACAGTAAGTAGAAATTCTGTCATTGGAGTTTAAGAGTTAATGAATGGTATAAGAGATGACTTAAATTGGAGTTTAGCCTTCCTGTTTGTTGCTGTCATACAAATCATGGTGTAACTCCCTTGTAAGTGCTTGATATTACTTACAACTGTTGACAAAGTTCAATCAAGATCAGTTGTTTTTATCACAAATTCAAAAGAAATGAGGAAAACTACAAAAACACTTACCTCTCTTGACTTGTATCCTGGATAAGGGGATGTGTTGGAGTCCAATAAAGCAGGGCTAGCTTTCCCTGTGCTGCGGAAATTTTTCTATGACCAGGACACAGTGAAATTCAGTTAATGAGCAAATTTCTGCATCTTCAAGTTATGTTACCTGGTATCTTTATCATATTAAATGATTTATGCACATGATTGAACAAGATTTTGCTCTTCTCAAATTGCTCAACCACAACCAGTAAATTACTCTGATTTAAATTAATATCACTAATTACATTAGGTTGATATTTAAATAGCTAAAGTTAGCCTTTTTATTGTCATTAGCCTACAACTCGATAGTTTTTCAAACAACTCCAGAAACTGTCTGCCTTAAAATAGTCATGATAATGATACAATAGTCATGATAAACTGTCTGCCTTAAATAGTCATGATAATATTATCAAGTTATTTAAAATGTCTACTTAAACCCTGTCATTCCACAAAGTAACTAAAACGTAATTTCTCCTCATATCCAGAAAATGGCTGCATGAAGAAAATACAATCGGCAGAGCCATCAGCTTGTGGCAACACCAAGTTCATCCAACTAATGGTGATTACATGGTAATTAATGTAAAGAAGCTGGAGGGGAAAGTAGTTCCTATATTACAATTTCATATGGATGACTGTCAGTTGAGTTCCCAAAGTAGCTGGGATTGATTCAGGAAACTTACACCAATCTTAACCAATCACATACAAAATAGCTGCATCTTGGTCATTCACATTTTCTACCCTTCAGCCAGTTTGTTTTTTTCTCTGTTTGAGTTCTTAATGGTTCCTAGAAATATTTTCCTTTGTTAATTAAACTGGCTGTTGCAGTCACCTTCGTTTTTGGTTTATGACACTCAATCCAAAAGATGTCTATCAGACAAATTAATGGTTACCTCTGCTAGATATTTTCTATAATCCTCTTTCCTCTCTTGACGCAACCTTTGTTGGTGTTTTTCATAACCACCCAACTTCAGGCCTCCTACATCATTGTCTTCCTCAAGGGTTGCTACTAATAAAAAGCAATCATAAAACAGTATTTAATAAATTACATTTTAGGATAACAATTCTAACAAAAAAAAATACCATTCTAGTCAATGTTAATCTGGTCAATCAGACCAAGCTACTTCTGTCAGCCTATGGGACCAGGGATAAGCTCTATCATCTGTGAGTGTGAGTTATAATCAGACTTAAATGTCAGCTAAGATAATGTTAATTATATTCATGTCTTACAGCCAAGAAAATGACTTAAATAAGTTAAACTTTATAAATGACAAAGTTATGCTTGAAATACAGTTTACCTTTAGCCTTTGTTCTTGTCTCAGATGCTGGAGTAGTAGCCACTTGGCCATGCCTGGATAGAGATGAGCTGACACTTACAACTGACATTGTTTTCATCAAACATTTACAAATAAGTAAATTAAAAAAAAAAAATCTCAGTGACTTGTTAGCAGTTGTAAAATACATCAAATTGTCTCCTCTCAGTCTTGTTATAATCTGCATAGTTTTAAACTCTAATAACTACCTTAGAGGTAAATCTTTATAAGCAGTTTTTTAGAAAAGCTTTCAAGATAAAAGTTAGTGATAATAATTTTGAACGATGTTTCGACCTCACTGAGGTCATTTTCAAGCTGATGAAAAGGAAAATTTTTACATATATGTACTAAATTCAAGACGTGGGAATGATAAAGGCGATAAAATAGAAGTGATAAAATTGCAAAGGAGACAATACGAATAAATTAATATGAGAGTTGACGAAAGTAAAACTATAAATTATACGAAGATACCGTAAATTATTATAAAAATAGCTTTGTGCAGATTGAGTCTGACTTGGCAACCTAAGCTGAAAAATTGGAACTGACATTTCTCCTGTGTACACTAACAGAAAGATTGGATATGAGTTAAAACCAACGGAAAAGAAGCCCAACATCATCAATCAGCAGCGCATTGTGTATTATTTTAAGTGTGGTCTGTGTGATGCAGACTATGTCGGCTACACATGCTGGCACCTCTACCAATGTGCTGAAGAACACAAAGCATCTCAGTCTTCAATCGGGACCACATTAAAGAGCGGCATGGGCATCCCCCAACTGACTTGCACCTGGGCATACCCCAAGTGACTTGCACCACAGTTTCAAAATCCTGAAGAAATGCAAAGGTAAACTGGGCTGCCTAATTTACGAGATGCTTTTTATAAGAAAAATTAAGCCAAGCTTGAACAAACAGTCAGACTCAATCCGCGCAAAGCTATTTTTATAATAATTTACGGTATCTTTATTACCGGTAACAAAGATTTAGTAATACATAGACAGGTAAAAACGAACGATATAAAATCCCGACGTTTCGGCGACTTCATGACGCCATTATCAAGGGTACAAATGAAAATAAAATTAACAAATGCGATTTCAAGAGTTACAACTAATTTGCATAGGGGAGGTAGCTACACAAATACTTTAGCACGGATAGAATCCGTTTGCAGGTTAAAACTCGGTGTTAATTGTTTGATGTAAAGCATCTCGTTGACAAGACAATAGAATTTGTTCATGCACTTCTTGAGAACTTTGAAACAGCTGTTTCAAAGCTACCTCCCCTATGCAAATTAGTTGTAACTCTTGAACTCACATTTGTTAATTTTCATTTCATTTGTACCCTTGATAATGGCACCATGAAGTCGCTGAAACGTCGGGATTTTATATCGT
Source organism: Stylophora pistillata (assembly GCF_964205215.1). Taxonomy (NCBI): domain Eukaryota; kingdom Metazoa; phylum Cnidaria; class Anthozoa; order Scleractinia; family Pocilloporidae; genus Stylophora; species Stylophora pistillata. Next base: position 6,121,472 of record NC_142531.1, read on the forward strand.
TTGTTTTTACCTGTCTATGTACGGTATCTTTGCATAATTTATAGTTTTACTTTCGTCAACTCTCATATTAATTTATTCGTATTGTCTCCTTTGCAATTTTATCACTTCTATTTAACCCCTAGCGTTTACATATTTCTATATTTTATCGCCTTTATCATTCCCACGTCTTGAATTTAGTACACATAAGTAAAAATTTTCCTTTTCATCAGCTTGAAAATGACCTCATAGAGGTAAATCTTCCAAATAAAATATAATCAAGGTAACAATTTCAAGTGAGCATAAAATTGTGAGCCCTAATGTTCCAGTAGACATAAGTCGTAGCCCTTGACAAGAAGTAAGGGCAAAACAGGAACTTTGCAGGTGAAAAAAAATATTGAGACTGCAAAGTACCAGAAAAAAAAACTGCCAGACTTGACCATAGGCACAAAGAAGAAGATCACTACATTTCGTTATCATCACACGAATAAATACTGATTACAGCTGACATTACCTGTTATCAGGTTTGTGTCCTCTTGGGCTTGTTCTGCTGCGGTCCTATAACAATATATAAAAATGACTTAAGGCTGATAGTTTCTAAAGAAACTGTTAGGGGCTGCGTCAGTGGGGTTAACGAAATAATTTGGATATATCAACAAAGTTGAAATGGTAAATTGACCACTGTAACGATTACAAAAGCTGATGTTTCAAGTGTTAGCCCTTTGTCGGAGCAAATAGAGGAATTGTGGGTTGTGTGTGCTTTTAAAGGCAGAAAAACATGAGAAAACGAGAAAAACATGAATAAATTAGTGGAATAAAAAGCATTCATTGATCCCCGTGGGATTTAGCCTGCCGGTTTGAAAGATGACAATTCCTCTATTCACTCTGACGAAGGGCTAACGCTCAAAACGTCAGCTTTTGTAATGGTTACGGTGGCCAATTTACCATTTCAACTTTGTTGATATATCCAATATATAAAAATGATTATGTTAAATGCTATCATTTGGATAACACCTCTACATTCAAAAACCATCATTGCTCAGCTGAAGATGGGCATGTAAATAACATACAGTCTGGTTAATATAGGTCAAGAGTTATAAAATGCAGTATTTAACAACTAAACTCGCATTTGTTAATTTTAATTTCATTCGTACCCTTGATAATGGTGTCATGAAGTCGCCGAAACGTCGGGATATTATATCACTCGTTTTTACTTGTCTATAAATTTAACAATTAAACATTATAAAGAAAGTAAGGACACAAAAGATGTGTTCAATCAGTATATCATACACAGTACATGTACAGAGTCCTTTTTGCAATTAACTCCCTCACCTTTCAGCCAAAGTGTCAGATATATTATTGCAAAAATAATATCATTATATTTGGGTTTATGGGGAATGAAAGAGCAGTAGTACCACCAACTGTTAATTGGAAATTTAATTTGGTCATTGTTTTTAACTAACACATGATATTGGGCAAAACAACTTTTAACACATGATATTGGGCAAAACAACTTTTGGAACTTGCAGTGTGGGAAAATAAATTGTTTGTTTACCACACAAACAGCTTGTTAAATACTGTACTTGATAAATATCATGCTGTTGTGTAAAGCTGACAGATGTTTTGTGAAAAAACTGATATTCTGAGGCATTTACCCCGAAAAATAATTTCAAGTTAAGGATCTCATACAAAACATCGCAGAAAAAGTAATTTAACAATAGAGTGTTTCTGTCAAGGAACTATCAGCTGATAGTTGCCCTGCGGAAATTTGAAAAGTCACTGTTTTTCCAATCTGCCTAACTTAGTGGCCGTCAAACCATTCAAAATTTTTCACGGTTGAGTATTATCCATCCGGGTGTTTTCCGTGGACAGGCACTAATAATGGGCTGATAGTGTCTCTTAACGGATGAAAACTATCGCATCACGTGATAGATTTAAACCAATAAGAATAAGAGAAAATTATAAACCATTATAGTGGTGAACTATAATGGTTTATGGTTCACCTTCGCTCCGACGAAGGGCTAACGCTTGAAACGTCAGCTTTTGTAATCATTACGGTGGCCAATTTACCATTTCAACTTTGTTGATATATGCAAATTATTTCGTTACTCCCACCGACGCAGCCCCAAACAGTTTCTTTCGAAACTATCAGCCTTTATTCATTTGTATAATGGTTTATAACGTACTTGGACAGAATTTCCAGAATTTCCTCAGTGTCAATAAATTGGTGAACAAAATATTATTGGTAAAATCATCATTAAAAATCATGACCCTCATGAACAGTGTCTTCTCATCAATAACGTGCAGATCTATATGATGATTAAAAAACAGTTAATGTGAAACATAGAAGTTTAGACTTAAGTAAATTAATTGTCGTCAAAATATCACTTTTTACCTCGGTCTCTTGAGACCGCGACATTTCGGCCCTCTCCTGTTCAAGCTTTCGCTTCTGAGATTCAATGAAGCTTGCCAAGTCCTCTGCCATTGCAGAAAATATTTTTCTATGCCAAAAATGAAAATGACCAAAGCACAAATAGGAATATCCCGAAAGTTAGTTGTAGTCAAGTGGACAATAACAGTTCCTGCATGAATTCTCCGCTTTTTCTTGCATTGTCAGATTATTACAGCTAAAGGCCAGTTAGTAGTTCAAATGGTATGTCAGTGTAGATTCGGTTACAATAGGGCTAGAAAGAGTGAAACAACTTCAAAATTAGCATTCCAAAGTTGTTAGCGTTGATATCCGCCATGTTTTTAGTTACCATTACCCATGACGCCTCTCGGTTGGTATAAAGAGGTCGTTGTTGATTGGTTCAGACTTTGACCAATGAACTGAAGTGTTAATATTAAATGTTTTTGGAAACACAAGACTACCCAGACTTGAAAGATTCCGGCTGAGACCAAAGCGCTGCAGGTAACAGAACGCAGCTTACCCCTTTGCGCTCTTCGTGATGTGCACTAAAGAGGATAAGGTCAAGCTCTTGAGCAAGGACCAAATCGAAGCTCCATTTCCCGATGTTGATGTGGAAGACGAAAGTAACGGCGAAGATTCCGGCCATATCTGTAGGTTCGTTTGCTATGCCCTGGCGTACATGGTGATACTGGGTGTCTTTTTGTCTGCGGTCACTTTTCACAATCCAAGCACCGACGAGCAATCATTTTCACGAGATACAGGTTTGTTAGTATTTCTGTACGTTCGATTAACAAGAAAGAATTGAAGCGGAAAGTTATGACTACCTTTCACGTACGAGTAATTTGTCGGTTTGCTCGATCGCCCCTCGACCTTTCACCGGCGGATCTCCAATAGAGATTCGATCCTGTTCCAATTGCAGTTTATCGGTTTTCTAACGGATGTTGGGATTTGGAAAACATTATATAGAAAAAACGCTGTTAAAAGATTTAAAGTCGACTCTCTTCACTCAAGTCAGGTTTCCACAGACCATCTGTTTCTCCGAAGGGTTTGTTTCGACTTTATTCATAGTATTTTATTTAATACCCCTTTCATAGCTATTGATGCGATACCTAGTTGATACCTTTTCCAGTCTCTAACGGTTTTAAATTCATTTTTCTGTCAGAGTACTTTGAGCGAAATCGAAGGAACATGGATAAGCTAGACGAGTGTTGATGATGTTGAAGAATTAATTACTCAGAAAGCTATGTGCAGCTTTACCGTTTGACGCAATTCTTTGATGAGGGCTAAAAATAGGTCAATTGCTTAAGAAACGATGAAGCATGACAAGCAGAGTCCTATATGTGGAATAAGAGGAAAGAGTTGCTGTTTAAACTGATGACAAGCGGATGTTTTCATTACCTGTAAAACTTGTTTATTAATCCCCCCTCCCCCCACACACCCCTGCTGAATATTAATACCCATTGCTTCATGGGCAATGCATAAGTATCTTTTAAGGAGCCACGGCTATATCTTAGATTTTAAATTATGGGAGGAAAAATTGGGGTGAACAAATCAAGCAATTTCTATTCTCTTTCAGGGTACAAAGCCCGTGTCAGACAAATTAGGCCTGGAGAACGTTTTGATGACAAAATTTTGCACAACTTTAGGATGAGAGAGGAACACCGGCATGCAAAGATGTTTCCTGTGTTTAAACCTCGGCCTTTGTCTGAATCTCTGTATGATCCACCTCCAAGATCTGAAAAGGCAAAAACAGGTGAATATTAAAGTCAACAGCAATCAGACTGTATGAAAGCTCTGAATTGACGACTTAGTGTCTTTGTTATGAGTTAAGTTTTTCACCAAGATGATGTGCTCCTTATCAGTTTGGGTGAAAAATGTATTTCTAATTGCCAGTTCTCTGTGTCAGTTACTGCAACTTTGATGCATAACCCTTTGTGGTTTGCTGCTTTTTATATTTAAGAGGCCAGCATAGAGTTGCGCTGCCTAGATTATGTTTTCATGAAAGCTTAATACACAGTCATTTTGTCAAATTTAGACAAATTAGGGTTATAGGAAAGGTTGTTTTATTGTCAAGTTCATTCTTATTTTCTCCATTCCCTAATGTAGCAAGGTACATTGTGCACAACACTGACTGGGGATCAATATCAACCATTTCTGTATCAATGGTTGGAGTACCTTTTGGAATGGCAGTTTCCTTTAGTGATGGCACTGTCAGTAACAGTACAGGTGTACCATACTTTTACGTGGCAAAATATGACCCTGTAGTGAAAAACATTGAGGCCAACAAGCTTTCCAGCTTGGCGCTGTCAGAGGCTCAGAGTGATTACTGCAAGGCTCATGACTGGGATCCTGAAAGTCCTCTTTGCTCCAGAGTGACTCTTATTGGAAAGGTATATCTCCCATCTCTTATACCACTAGTAGTTATCAATAGGTAAGTTCAGCATTTTATGTAGGGAAGAGGTGACATTCTCTTAACTGAATCACAAGGAAAAGCATATATCTACAAGAAGATAGAATTTCTAATCAGATCTTCAGTCAGAGCTAACAGGCCATTTTCAAAGGTAGCTGGGGTGGTGGTTATGAGATCAAAGGTTTCCCAGATTTTTCATCCAATTCAAATGTGATACAAGGGTTGTACATTTTCCTTTGCAATCATTGCAGCTTGTCCATGTTGGTCCTGAGGAAGAAAAATTTGCACAAGATGCCCTCTTTTCGAGACATCCTGTGATGAAAACATGGCCTAAGGGTCACGGTGAGTTCCCAAAATTTGGGTGGCACTTTCTTTATTCTCACCACATTTTGACATCATCTGTTATCTCTTACTGAAAAAAGGCACAGCAATGGAATCAATTTCTTGAACTTATTTTTTTTCTTCCAGGCTGGCAGACACTAAAGCTTGTCATCACAGATGTGTGGCTTGTTGACATTTTTGGGGGTGCTACTATGGTGCCTGTGGAAGATTATTTTAAGGCTGAGTTGTAAATCAACTCCATCACTAGAGCTGGATTTCTAAAGCCAAATGTCCAACATTTGCTTTTGATAAAAGTTGGTCTATCATTATATTACAGAAGAATGATTTAGGAAATGGTACAGAGTTAGGAATGCTTGCCCTTACCTGTGTGGCCCACTAAGCACTTAGTGTTTCTTGTGGGTTTAGCTTTTATGTTTTTTTCTTACCCCATGAAGAGATTTTGTCTTTTTTTTTTTTTTTTTTTGTCCATTATTAATTTCACCATGCCTTTTTGGCTTGCAAGCAGGCTCTAGGAACTGTTGGAGAGGTTTGCCATAAAACAAATGATCTGTAGCTTATGCTGTAGTTCTAATGAAAACTTAGATTATTTTATAAAATTGAAACATACAGCTCAAACCATTGTTAATGGGAAACATGGGATTGATGCTTTTTTAGACACAATGCAGCCCGGAAATCATACTTTCAATTCAACTTAATGAGTCCTATGTTTAATGTGCAACAGATAAAATAAAATTTTATAAAGTAGGCTGTCTCCATGCAGGACAGAAAAGTTTATCATAGGGGAAAAATGTTTGTAATGAAAATTTTCAAAGAATGTTTCTAAATTTCAATAAATTGTTACTTCTTGGTTCCAGGGTATGTTGCTTTATTTTGATATGTAATACCTCCTTTATAAATTTTATTTGTTATGTATTCACTGAAATTCTAGGGTTCTCTTGTTTGAAACACATGTTTCTTTCTGAATGGTTTGATTTAATGCAATCATACCTCCCCATACAAGGCCTTCAATTTAGGTCAGTATATATTTATTTTATATGGGTATGTATATTTATATACCTGAATAACATCTCCCTTCAAAACACCAGTTGTATCCAACTGCCTTTCTGTTCTATTGAATTTTATTCCATTTTTTTGTGAGCCATGTGGCTTCCACTGCAATTTTTGGAGCAAAGGGAAGACAAAGAAGGGATAGAGAAAGGGAGACGTTAAAGGGGAGAGAAGCTTAAACAGGAGGGAGAATAAGCTAATGATCTAGGGAAGTAGAAAAGGCATCTATTTATTGAGCCAATTCTTGTTTCAGCCGAGAAATTTTAATTTTTGAGAATTGAAGAAATGAAATGCACATACATAATCATAAAAAAAGGAGAAGAGAGCCTCTTCAAATTGGCAACTGAAATGAAATAGTCAATCTCGGGGAAAATGGTCTCCATACTGAGAATGTAAATCGAACACAAATAGACTTAATAGTGACGGAAACATTGTAGACCTTTACCGATTACACGAATAAGTGGTGCGTTAAGTCTATTCTTTACGTTACCCGTAAGTGTGGTGGTTGAACTATTCTTGCTTTTCACAAGCACTGTCATGGATGTATGGAGATCATGCAACCTGAAAACAGATTTCTCTGATGGACACATGGGTTAACCCACAGGCGCCCAAAACTCTAAGCTCAAAGGTCATATGTACGCTTTGTGATCACGAACTGTGAATATAAATAACGGTAACCTTATGCTGACACTTTTGGTTATTACCATCTCGTATGGAGATCATGCAACCTGAAAATAGATTTCTCTGATAAACATATGGGTCAATCCACAGGCGCCCAAAACTCTAAGCGCAAAAGTCATGCGTACGCCTTGTGATCACGAACTACGTATATAAATAACTCTATGCTGACACTTTTAGTTATTACTATCTCAGCTTAAACATGATCGGACGTAAAGACATCGAGAACAAGGGGTAAGCAACTACTTGAAAGAGCTGAAACACTGAATACTTGAGCGCATCCTTAACAAACTAATCCTGAAATGATCTACCGTGGAAAGGTAAAAATCTGGAGTGAACTGAAAAATCATCATGTGCACCATATGCCTGTCAGGATGGTTATTCCCCACGCGCGTCATATCATACCCGACGTCATTAAATACGCCAAAATTATCTCTCTCGACCTGATGCCCCACGGGCGGAAAGCACAGCTGGTGAATGGCAACTTTCCATTTACTAATGTCTTTCATTTATGATTTTATTTTAAATGGAACATGTGCTCTATTGCTCTATATACTATAATACAGACATAATTTTGAAGTGCAGCTCAACTATATTCTCATAAGCCATTCTTGATATCTTGAAGCTCACCGTTTTACTAGTCTCTTTGTTTCAACTTCTGCCATAGTCAGACGCGCACTTTTTTGTGACGCACTTGGGCCATCTACTATCATCGCGTGAGGTGAAGTCAAATAGCAAGATCTGACAATCTTTTTTCCGCGATCAAGCTTCGCTCCAGTCTTCAAAACAAGAAATTTTTTTTGGGACTAGACCAGACGGTGAAAGAAAATGATACCTCAGGTTTTCTTTCCCACAGAGAGAAAAAAGCTGAGAACCAAACTGAATAACAAAAGAAAAAAACATTCAGCACAAGAGTCATAGTTATTTATTTTTTTTAATGATAACTACATTTTTTTTGCCTTGTTCTCTTATCGGAGCTATCCTGAAAATGTCATTAAATTGGGGAACACACTTTTAAGGTTGATATTTGTTAAAACAGAAAACCGGTAGAAACTTGTGGGAATCGCAGAAGCAAAGGAAAGCGATGCCGGATAAGTTTTTGGTTTGCGCCTCTCGGACGCGCCCTTTAAAACCCAAAACTAAATCTATATGGTGGGCTCTAGCACAACGAACGTTTAACGCCCTTAAAATTCATTGGATCTTGCTCTCACTAAAAGCACTTTTCAATTTACTTATTTAACAATTCGCATGAAGCTCTTGTTTCTTCTTCTATGTACATGATCGACAAGGCCACGTCGGGTCTCATCGGTTATGTTTTATAAAAAATGTCCCTCCACTTTCTCGGAATCTTGACATCACTGCAGACGTAATCACGGAGAAAAACGATGAGGAAAGTATCTCTAGCTTTATATTAATCTAACTTCGTGTCATTTTTCGTCGAATCTATTCTAGAGAAAGTAAGCTATTGTCTTAGATCACATGATCAGTCATTGCTGATAAGAAGCGCCTTAAACACGTTAGACACAATGAATCTTGGGTAACAGTCCTGGTACATGACGTAATAGACGTGACGTTGAGCATTGTCGTACACCGTTTGGTCGGGTTCCTCCAAGACTTCTTCGATGTGCTGGCGAGTCTTGTGGTCGATACTGACCTATGGGAGGCGAAATCAAAAAAGTAATGAGTGGGGTAGATAAAATAAGAGCAAATGAGAGCATAACATGACCTACATCTTCGTCAATACAGGTCAGCTTTGCTTGAGAAAGAGAACGCAGTGGCCATTTTCTGCGCATGTGCGAATTGTGTAGTGGCTACGTTGTCTAATATGTATAAAAGGAGGAAAAATTGGCGCGCGTGCGGGCCGAAATTGACCACCTTGCGCATGCCCGACATTAGGCCGCCTCGTTCGGGGGGGGGGGGGGGGGTGGAACAGGCAAGATAAGCTCATGTTTTCCGTTCGGGTAATCAATCAGAAAACAGAATTCGCTTCTCCTTGCCCAATCGCGGAGCCAGTGATGCAATTAGTCATACAATTACGTTTGCCTTGTCACCTCGCCGATACCAGGAAGAGGTACGTCAGACCAATCAGCGATCACAAGAGAGTACAAACAGTTGATATTCTTTTGATGATTTGCCAATCGACAGTCTGGCGCCACTACAACGCGGCTGCCGCTATCACGTGGCGTGTTTGTCTGTGATACGAGATCATGTGACAAACAACCAACCCCAAAACTATCTTTCTGGCATATGAGTTTTCACTTAAAACGAAGAACAAATTGAAGAAACCATCAATATTTTGCCCTTCCTTAATGTGTTTCAGATTATTGTTTCCAAACAATAATAAACTGTAACACAAATAGTTGAGCTTTATCTTTCGGTGGCCGAGTTTAGTCTACACAAATAGGAAGCTTTTAGCTTTAACCACATGCCTAGTCCTGCAGTAAAAAACGAGTAAGAGCGTGCTAAAACAAAGCTTTTATTCAGGGGACTCGAAATGACCGCTGCATGTTGAAGATCGGCAGGCTTTCCTATGGAAAATCTCCTAACGTTAAAATCCACATTATCTTTGACATTTATAATGTCCTTTTGCCCTAAGCTGCTTGAGCACCCAATTAAGCCAATTAAAAACTTACCTAAGTCCCGCAAAAAATTCGATGTTTATACCAGCCTCAAATCTGCAAACTTCTCATTTCTTAAAAGATTACTTACGCAAAATCCGTCATAAACCTTTTCGCCAACTTGAAGGCATTTTGAAGTCATTGTACATGAATCACACTTTATATTGCCCACCTCTTTTGGTGACTCCGCTGATAGGTAATCCCGGTAAATCGACTGCGCGAGTTCTTTGAAAGTCGCCTGATCTGTTTCTTTTTTAAGTTTCTCCACTGCGAGCCAAAACAATAAGTTCTCCTCTGAGTACTGGGACTTGAGAAAGTCGTGGAAAATTTTTACCCCAGCTTAAAGAAAGAGATTGACGGTCAGTGCAGCTCAGCTTATCATTCACTTAACGAGTAGGAAATTCCTCGGCACTGGTCACTAAATTTACGTGATGTTTTTACTTGGCAGCCGAGATTTCACAGATACGACAAATTCCGGGTCGCTACCCGAGTCACGCGATGACTGGCACTTTTAAAGTTATTTATACAAAGTTATTTAACAATAAAGCACATGTAACATGCACAAAGAGTGTTAGCTTCTATCTACTGCACAATTTGTGGAACAGGGCGAGAAAGATTTCCAATATCACATAACCTATTTCCAAAATGTTAGAGAGGAAACAGGCTCCCATTTCAGCGGTATATGTAGCAGTTTTATTGGGGATCATTACGTAACCGACATAGGATGGGGGGAGGGGGAGGGGTTGTTGTTTGTTGCGTGAAAGGAACGGCTGCAAAAGAGTCTACAGGTGAATGTCTAAATATGGAGAGCAAGAACAAATTTGGGTATACGGTACATGGAAGCCTACGGTAAATATGAGAGAAAGACATTGCCTTTGTCTTACTTATTGTTTTGCTGTTGTCTTATAATGTAAATGCAACGAATTGCATGGTTTCCGCAAAAATTGCTACGCAACTTACTTTTACTTGTGAGTAATTTCTCAAAGCTTATTCCCCATTCTTGAACTTCTTCTCTGGAAGGTCTAGGAACAGAGAAGTAAAATTAAACAATCAAAACAACGGCTACGTCAACAGGTATACAACTTCTTTTTAAAAACGTATCGTTCAAAGTGAGGCAAGTATTTTAGTTGTAATGGTATAATACTGTAACTTTCTCTGCTGTCAATCAATAGTCAGCGGTGTATTGTAAGTGATATAAACACGATAAGTATTGCAAAGAAGAGAAAAATGCTTTCGGAATTGAGGCAAAGTCTGGAAACACACAAGTTTTAATAAAATCTAAATCAGTAAAACCACAGCAGTGCATTAAACCCGATGTGATGACATTCATTGTCTTTTTGGACATGTATATCTAAGATGGCGATGTCTTGTAATCGTGAGAGAAGACCTCGCGTTTATATTTCCTGATTAGTGTGAACAATACATTTAATTGCGTTATGATAACGCAATTAAATGAAAAGGAACGTACTGCCTAAGGCATAGCGACCAAAGGAAATTTATATTAACCACTTCACGTGTCGATTGTAGTCAAAATAATGAGCCAAGTAAGACGTGCATTCCAGACAGACACCACCGGACGGTAAGTTAAATTAATCACGGTAGATTTGGCGGTAAAAACAGTCCGATACCCGCTTTCGAAAAAAAGCCTTTAGCCGTCGAGTAAGAATTTAGAGCTGTTAAGTGTACCTTTTGAAAAGGGATACACCTCGGATAAACCGTAGGATTTGGTAATTAAATACTAGTGTGCATGAATGAGATGCAGAGGTCCTTGGGCGTATCACTTCCTTAGTGCGTGATTAAATTCGGTTAAGAGTGAATCTTCACTGACAATATAAAAGCAGTACTCTTTACTTTTCAAATTCGCTTTTCAAAGAAATGGTAATTTGTTCACCATTTAATGGTTCACCGAGCATTCGTTCCAACACATTCGGTTTAAGCATCACGTTTAATGCAGAAGATTTCAAAACACAACAATGACGACAAACGGGTTCCGTGATAATCCACTCGCGTTTCAGTCTAACTCATTTCAGTTCTAGTTGTCCTCCTTAAAATATCTTCGAGCCAGTTGTTTCTATGTGCACCATGAAATGCATACTCTAGCTTTTGACATTATTCCTTTATCTTGCGGGGTCTCTACCATAATGAATGATAAAAAAGGTAAGAGAAAGTGAACATTGAGCAACGTACCCACTGGCATCGCCAAACCTTCCATTTCCATTCAGACAAATACAGCCCAACTGCATCGAAGCGAAAGTAACGAAAACCCGCAAGAGAGACGGCCTGGATCACGCTCAGAAACCTTTTAAGAACTCCAAAGTGTTGGCTATATTGGATGCTACAAATATGGATTGCAAGGAAAAGTCCAGACCAATAAAACTAACGAGAAAACTGCGCGAACGAGCTGAACTATCTGACGAAGGGACTTACTCGATGGATGTCTGACGTAAAATGACCCGAGCGCCGGTTCGACTCGTATTTCGTTCACCTGACTGGCATAGTGGCATTCTCGGAAGTGAAATTGTGCAACCCCTTTTGAATATTTCCTGTTTAAACCAAAATACATATTTGGTTCTCCACCATAATTACAGCTGCGTCTTGCAATAAAAGAAAAAGGAAACTTTCCAGAAGGCGGAAAGTCAATTTCATTTCGCAACTACAGATGGCTGATTTATGTAGGACGAATAGTGTGCTCTGATCGTAACCTCGTGAACGAAACTTAACACCAAATCAAAGGGAACAGCGAGTAAAGAAGACCACCACATGAAAACAGGCCTTTCGCAGCTCAATATTACGAGAAGTTTTTTGTATTTTTGCGTTAGCATCTAGAAGCAAAGAATTAAATTTCAAGAGCGGTTTTGGCTATCAACGGGTTTTGCCCAAAATGAAATCGACGTCATTTGCTTGTCACAGCTTCAATAATCCGGAAAATGTTACTGCTACTAATCCAGTTTAAAATTTAAGAGCTAGAATATCGTGCATATCAAAATATATTTGTAAGTTTTCGGTTAAATACAGCTGAAATGACGCGGTTCTCTCCATATTGAAATACATCAAGTTTCACTGACATCCGGCAGTTAGTCAGTTTTACACAACAACAACGAGAACGGATATTCATGTTTAGTTCAGTCTTACTTGGGATTGTATTTGTTATCTTTCGCTGTCTCCATGCTTCCAACTCTGAAACGGCGAGCGGGGCTGGTGAGGTAAAAGAAAAGAAAAAGCACGTATAGGTCAAGCCTTAAATACCACAATCTTCCGACATGAAAAACAGCGACTTACACCGAACCAAACCTCTATCTCGGCGTACGGCGAAGCTGAAACTGTCGCGTTTGCGGTTGTCAGATTTACATTTCAGAGCAAAATACTCTCGACTTGTTTTATTTTTTACGACGGCTAACACGCACGAAACCTTGACCGCAATTATAATGAATGCTACACTCGTGAAAAAAAATACGATTATCAAAGCATCCAGCGGTGATTTTCGTGTAATTCCGTAGACTGAATATATTCTTTTTCACATGCAAAGTTTTGGAAGCCCAATATTTGCCATGAAATCTATATCCATGAGGAATTAAAATTAAATCCCCGATTAGCATTCACCGTTCAAGGTTTCTTAAAATTGTATTTAGTTTGAAAGTCCTTCGAAATCCTCTTAAAAAATAAAACGATTTGAAAAGCAGATTTCATGCCTTTTTTAGAATTAATAATATCTGGACTGCCAGCAGAGCGCTCAAAGTATTTGGACTATTAATGGAAATAGGCCACAAAGAAGACTAATACATAAATTACATTTATCATTGTAAGTGGGAATCTGTCATGTGCAACGAGACCCAATCCGCAATATTCATTATAGGTTTAGTTGGTTGATGTTTTTCAAAAATATTTAGTTCTAGCTTACAGATAGGTTTCAGCAACTAAATATAATCGGGAATTTTGGTATCTTATTTATCGAGCCAAAAATTTTGAACTGTTAGAATTGGCAATTAGATAAACAATAACTCTTTTCACTGAAAATCCGCGCTAAATATGAAATAAAGCGATCCCCTACCGACAGATTGAGAAAAGCACTTTTTCCTCATTGAATGTAACTATTCATGGAAGTTTAAGCTCCCATATTTATTAGAAGACATTACCGGTTAACGGAGAAAGGCGAACGAAAATTAGAGACTTAACTCATGATATTATACGGCGTGTATTGAACACCTTCAAATTGGCAAAGTTCAAATATAACGTCAGTAATTATCAACTCTGAATTAACAATGCTTTCAAGTCTTTGAAATTAGTCAGAGTAATTTCTAAAAGAAATGGCCGAGAAATAAGTCTGTCAGAACATTTGCTTTTAATTATCGGAAAAGTGAGTCGTTAAAAAAAATCGAGAAAGTACTCTGGCGCCAGGAAACTCGTGCTCTTAAATCTTGAAAAGAAAAATAAATTGCTTACTACTGTTACTTGTACAGACGGTGTCTGGTGTCTAAACTAAAAAAGCGCCCCATCTAAGCCTCTCGTTTCGACAGTATAACCAATGGGTAAAATTTATTACTTTAAATTTATCTTTTTACCTTTTTAGATAAGTTATCCACTATCATATGAAAACAAAATTGAACTGTTAGAATTAGCGATTAGATTTAACAATAACTCTTTTCACTGAAAATCCGCGCTAAATATGAAATAAAGCGATCCCCTACCGACAGATTGAGAAAAGCACTTTTTCATCATTGAATGTAACTATTCATGGAAGTTTAAGCTCCCATATTTATTAGAAGACATTACCGGTTAACGGAGAAAGGCGAACGAAAATTAGAGACTTAATTCATGATATTAATACGGCGTGTATTGAACACCTTCAAATCGGCAAAGTTCAAGTATAACATTAGTAATTATCAGATAATAACATCGGAAGAAGGCCATAACATTAAAATTTACCCTGACGATTTGCGATTTTAACTGTTGGGCTGGTGTTAACTGAAGAAGTTGTATCTACTGCCTTTATTACATTGCACATTTCTCGCGTCAGTAACAATAAAAAATGATAAGAATCGTGATAATGATAGGATAATAAAGGTAAAACTAGTATTATTAATGATAAGCGGAACTTTCTTGAAGTTAAATTTTTGAATCAAGTATTTTGCAGGCTATTCTCTGCCGATTCCGATAACCCGATCACTAAACTTCGATACCAGGGTCTCTCGTACTTCCCCTAACTAGAGCTAAAGGATCGCGTCAAAGTGACATCGACCTACAGGAGGTAACATCTTCGGATTTCTTTTGCGAATACGTCAAGTACAAGTGTACGGCCCTATTGTACCGGAAGTTGAGAAATGTAAAGTAATTTGGCGAAACAATTTCGTTCTTACACGGTCTGGGTAATGTTCGTGTACTTTGTGTAATCCGATGGAGTTCGACTTACTCATTTCCACGTGTAAATTGCAGAAATCGTGCGATTTCGTGAAAATTAATCGCATATTTATTGTATTCGGCATTGTATCCATGCAAGTATCGTAAACATTACCGAACGGAGGTCACGCTTGGGACTAACATCTACGCACAGGAAGTAAGACATCACAATTAGTTTTAAGAAAGCTTTGCCGACCTGAGCTAAACGTTAGCTGCAGCTAGTTCCGCTTCTCTATCAAGCCCTAACATAAGAGTTTCTTCACAGTGTGTTTATTTAAAAAAAAAAATTGCAAAACGCGATACATGATGACATCCCGAGGAGGGTAGAGGGGGTCGTCAAACTTGTCCTAAATGCTATGTTTAACTTAAGAGATAATGCATCATTTATATTGGAGGCAAATCTTTAGATTTTTGTCTCCCAGGAGTGATCGGTATGTAAGTTATTCTTACATTATCAAAGGCAGGTAACAAGAATGGAGAAAATTATTAACAAAGTAGGCTTGATATAACTCCAGAATGTAATGAATATGCGATTAATTTTCACAAAATCGCCTGGTTACTGAAATTTACACTTGGAAATGAATAAGTCAAACTCCATCGGATTACACAAAGTACATGAATATCACCCAGACTGTGTAAGAACGAAATTGTTTCGCCAAATCACCTTACATTTATCAACTTCCGGTACAATCGGGCTGTACACGTGACGACTTCATAAAAGAAATCCGAAGGTGTTACCTCCTGTAGAGTCGATGTTACTTTGACGCGACCAAGTCAGAGAGGCAGGAGAAGAGAATTCCTGGGAACGAGGCTATGAGATCAATGGAAACGAGCGTTCGTTTGTTTGATTTTAATCACTTCACAAATTTACCGCTGTTTCCGCAGTTAAACGACGCTGACCAGAAAATAAAGCACACTTGACTGAGGAAAGATCTGTACCGCCCAGCTCTTAAAATCTTCTACACAGACTACAGATGCGCAAAAACAATGAAAGCCACTTACCAGTACCAGTCGCACGAGCAACAGAAACACCAGCAGAGACAGCAGTAATCTTTCCGTCTCGACAATATTGGTTCCCGTGTGACTTCTTCGAATTCAAGAGTGGCTTTCTTGATGTTCGTCTCAGTCAGATAAATTTCAAGCTGTGTATTGGTGCTCTGAATGAAAAAAAGGAATTGAAATCGGTTCACTTTCAAAATTCTCGTGAGCTAGCCAAAAAAAAAAAAAAATACAAATATTTCGCTTCCAAAGGGACGAACAACTATGAATTCCATAAAACCCAATTCATTTATTTATTTATTTATTTCTAATCAGATGCACATAACCTAGAAGCAGAAGTTACTTCCTAATTTTATGCAGGTACTTATTTTTAACGATGCTTATATAACAATTTTAGGGCGATCATGTCGCGACGTTGGTATCTTGCACTGGGGAAAAAAAAGCTAAAAAAGGTGCTACGGTTTTACGTTTGGCTGCAATACTTTCTGAATATACTGAAACAGTCAATAGGCCTCCAAAGCAGCAAAACGTTTTTATCCTTTTTACCCACAAGATCTCTATATTAATTCTCGTTGCTGTCTGTCATACGTTTCTTATAATGTTGATTAATTCTGAGAATGTGGTGTTTTATCTGATGATATTCCACAGATTATTCTGTTTTTTTTTTTTTGTTTTTTTGTTTTTTTTTATCACATGTCTGCTTGGTAGGGTACTGATATTGTAGGAAGAAATTATTACTCGACCATTCTTTCTCGGAAGTAAAAGAGTTAAGCAAATCTCGCCCCTGTTACTGGAAATCCATGCATGTTTATTATGCTACAAAAAGCATGGATACTGCTATGACGAGTTTTCTCAAGAGACCTACCCTTGCGCGGTCGTTCTCAATTGGTTCACTGAAGTCGTAATACCATGATGCATCAGCCTTTCTGCTTTGCACTGATTCACTCTGAAAAATAAGATATTCAATTAGTCAATTGTGCGAGTGAAACTTGGTTTACGTCGAGAGAAGTCCCATTATTTTCACTTATGTACGTTAAAGACAACTAACACAGTAATTGAAATTTCTTCCATAGCTTTCTGCATGCTACATATTTATGCCACGCTTAGCTGCCGTGCTTGCCACGCGCTTTTCGTTTTCCTGCGCAGTTACGTCACTTGTAGCCTTGGGTTTTGATCGATTGATCATGCACCACGTGTTCGAAGAGTTCAAGGTTTGCAAAGAACACTATTCGCTGAGGAAGCTCTGTCATTTAAGGTGAATCTAAACATTGTTAGGAAAATTGGAATGCTCCATAGGTAGATACAGTGGAATCCTGATTTCTCGAACCTCCAGGGGAAACGCAAATTGGTTCGAGAAATCGGGAGTTCGAGAAATCGGAGGTGAAATTACAAGTGAAGCAAATCCAAGGGAAACAAGGTTTGATTCGAGACATCAGGATTCCACTGTAATGCTAAACACAACTGAGGTGCGTAAGCTCAACACATTTGTAATTCTAAGGAAAATGAAAAATATTTTGAGTTTCATGGAGAAAAAACCTCTTGGTGGCACTCAGGCAAATAATAAAAGTAAAATTTTAAAGGCATTAAACAGCGCGTTGTTTTAAAAAGATTTTGCGCACGATCCATGCAGAAAAATTTCAAACTGAAACAAAAAAGATCGCAAGATGTTTTTTGGCTAGCTTATACAACCGCAATTAGGAATACTCGAATCCAACTAGAAAATTTTTATTCGACGTCATCCAATTTATCTGTGTCACATGAAGCAAAGAAAAAAATTGATGACAGTCAATTTTTGTCCTCTTCTGTTTATCTAAAATTCGATTGCCTTCACTGATCAATTATTTGTTTTAAATAAAATAAAGTATTCATAAACAACGCCGTGCATAATGCAGGTGTCGTAGCGCTCATCAAAAGGCAGACAGAAAATGTCATTTTATAATTTTCAACCAGAACCTTTCACCATGTTTATCCATAGGACAATAATTTGCAGATATGTTTTTTCCTGGAGAAGCGAAAAGTTTCGTACAACATGTGATTGCAAATTGATTCATTGACCAAATGAAGCACAACGCAACACAATATATATATATATATATATATATGGCCTGCTCCCAGTTGGCTTGTTAGCTCAATTGGTAGAGCCCTGCACTAGTATCGCAGAGGTCAGTGGTTCGAATTCCGTTCAGGCCTGATTTTTTTCCAGGTCTGATTTTCGCTATTGCATAAATAGCGCTCTCTACTGCGAGGATCGTGTATGATACGTACAATATATACGTACAATATATATACAATATACATATATATCCACCTGACGAGAGAGGAGTTTTAACCCTTTCGAAACAGATCTGTAGTGCGAAGTTTTAATTTTTATTTTCCTAAATAATTGTTTACAAAGCTCCATGATTGTAGAGCACTCTCCGATTCAAGGATAAGGTTTTTTACGTTATATATATATATATATATATATATATATATATATATATATATATATATATTGTGGGAGGAAAAAGACAAGTAAACTACAAGTTCATCCCTACAAGCCTGTTTCGTGGTCGCCCACTCATCAGGGGATTCAAATCCCCTGATGAGTGGGCGACCACGAAACAGGCTTGTAGGGATGAACTTGTAGTTTACTCGTCTTTTTCCTCCCACAATATATACTTCGCTCTACTTCTATGTATTGAGCACTGTTCTACGAAAATCAAGTCACACTTTATATATATATATATATATATATATATATATTTATATATATTTTTATTTTGTTTTATATATATATATATATATATATATAAAACAAAATAAAGCAAAAAAGCACAACAATAGAAATCAGAACTAACCTTATAGTCCGATAAAAGGACAGACGTACTAATAGCAAATTGGACAATTTAGAAATCGAAATTTAATTTAAAATTCGTCTCAGCCGTCGACTTTGTTCGCATAAATCCTCAACATCGCAGATTGTTCGCCGAGTGAAAGGAATCACTTATTCTTTTGCCTGAAGAAAGGGAAATTAATATTTAATCAAGAAGATTCCCACCCTTTTTCTGCAAATGCTTTATCGGCAAATGGTACATTTCCAATACCAGGCTTACGCAACAATAAAAACCCAAACAAAAGAACCGAGTATAGTCTTCAGCGCTAACTAATTTCAATTTATCTTCCTTGTTTAGCCGATTGGTTTTAATCAAAGATAATTACGTTGCGTTAGTCAAAAGTTGCTTTAATTGCAAAACATCTGCTTCAAGCCATGCTGCCACAAAGACGCCCTAATACCGAGCGGCTTATCTCGAACGAATCTAAAGCCACGAACAATCCTCAACATACATAAAATGGGAAACATTTTTCATCGTATTTACTCTAAAGATAACGATTACGAAGCGACCAGAGAGCAAAACCTATTTTTCTCACCACAGCAACAAAGGAAAACCATCATAAATTTTATGATCGGCAAGGTATTTGCGAAGATTTTGCTGCAATCTTGATTTTTCACCCGTAATCCTCAAATAAAAGGACAGAACATGGAGCGAAGTAAATTATCTCTTCGGTAAGGGACTAGCGAGAAGCGTCCTTCAGCACATTTGACAAAATGTAATATCTGGAGCAAATTATCAACGGAGTCCTAAATCCTAATTCTCAGTTTTAGAGAACTATGATGGTTTTCCAATTATTTGTATGTCCTTGTTGAATATGTCTTTTTCAAACTTTCTTTTGCTCCTTTTTCTGATACATTAGAGCTTTTAAAAAATGTATATATGGGTTTCTTATTGTGGCGCGGCGACCTTTCGAGGTATACAACTCGTTTAAATAACGATATTCCCAGTTATCGTTTTATTTTCGCCATGCACTAATAGACCGCTCAAAAAAGTGGAAAATCAGCTCGCTTTAAGTTTCTTAGCCGTGGCCGATTTTTACGCCGGTTATGGATGCAAATACATTGATTATAAATTTATGTAAACATTTCTAAATGGAAACGAAAGGAACGAAAATTATTTTTCCTTACCTTGTTTAAAAAATTATTCCACTCTCCGTGTTCGTTCACTGCCGTGAAATCTGGTTCAGGTCTATATGGCAACAATTTTAGTTCGAAAGTAATGCGATGATCGTATCTTTTGATAGACAAAGATCTGAAGTGTGAACATAGATTGTCATATATCGGCCCCGGTACAATCAACTAGTGAACCAATCACGCGCTCGACAAATTTCCATGGCTGTTTTCTTTTAAACAAAAGCCGATTTGATTAGTGGCTCAAACAAACACTTCAAACTTTTTAAAAGGAAAATTATCTGGTCTTCAGAGGCGTAAGACGTTTGACACGGGAGATTTCGCAACAACTGCTCAAAAGGAAAATTTTCATGATTTGTGTACAGTATTACTGAAGATGGACAGCTTCTTGTTCCAATCATGACAACTTGACGTTATCATGTAATAAGCGGAGGAAAATGGGCAGTAACGCTTTATTGCAGCTGTCATTGACATGGATTTTGTCTGGATTACATTCCCACTTTCATTGCTCGGAGCTTCCTCATTGGCTGTACAAAACTATCTTTCAGTCCAAATAAATAACCATAAATAATGATGATCAAAAGGTAAAAAGATGCAAGGCAACGTAAAAGTATTTTCTGTCTCAGCGCAATTGAAATATATTGGGCCGGGTGAAAAGCAACACTTTGAATGAACCACATAAAATCCTTGGAGACTTTCAGCGTGTTTAGCGACCATACGAACAGCAATAAAGCCATGTCAAACCAACCATTTTATAGGGATTAAAATGGTGTTTTCTTTACTGAATGTGCATTTTAACATAAAGGAAAATCCAGCTAAGTTATACAAATTTTGCTATTATTATTAAGTCGCAAATAGATTTTGGGGTTACTTATCGTGCTGAATACACTTGTAATAAAGTATTAATCGTTTTTTACAGAGTAAAGTCACTGCCTTTGTTGTATGAGAGGCAGCTGTCGGATGCAACTTCCGACCTTCATAAAATGATCACATGACATGAGCAACGCTTTACGAAAAATACTGTGAACAACCCTTAAAGCCATGAAAAGTTCATGTGTACAAGTCACAGTCTTTCCCAGAGACATGCATTCTAGTCTTAAAAGTTCATATTTGGATAAATGTTTGGCTCCCTGATTGTGGGCGAATGAAGCAATCAATTTTCAAGGACAGCTTTGTCAGAGATGCATGGAATTTTGCTGAAGCTAAGTGACTTTGTCCACTTTTTTATATAAAAACATCGGATAAAAGTATACTTGTGCGACGTTCACTCTTGGTAACAGCTTCTTACTGAGGCAAGCATTCACTGAAGGGCTTAGGGTTCGAGCTATCAGCTCAAAGAGACGTACGCTACTTCTTTGCAAGTGAAGGTGTTTTTCTGGGCAGTGCTTTTCAAACCAAACGATCAAAGACAGCTTCTATGCTTACATGTTTCATGCAGGAATTTTTCTAACATCCAGCTGAAGTCCTCGTAGACACATGGAAATACACAGGTAAGCATGAAATTCTTTAGAAAACATTTCCTCCATCTGTGGGTGGGAAGACCTCTGCCATGTAAGTTTTTGTTGTTGATAAGACCATCTAAATCATTCTTAGTAATAGAAATAGCTGCAATCTGCTAAAGAAACCCAGAGCCAAAGCCGGACCCACTGTTAAGTAGTGTCATTCCGAGTTTTGTAGCTTTTACTGCTGTTTTACCGTCTTTGCGGCAAAGTTGCTTGTTTTGTATAATGGTGTCCATTTTCCGCAGAACACGTTTCCCATCGAAAGAAAATTAAGTCAATCGACGCCTAGCTTGGTAATTTTCCTTTCGTAGTCAAACTACCCTATCTGAAAGATTGTCTGAGCTAGTAACTGGCATTCAGTGGACCAATCAGATTGTCTGAGCTAGTAACTGGCATTCAGTGGACCAATCAGAACGCTAAAATTGCATTCCAGTGCTCAAAAATTTCCAAATTTATAAGGATTTTTCCGGTGCTTCTGGCTAGCAAGGAAAGTTTTCTTTAAATTGTAGACCAATTCCAAAAGCCCATGACCTCTTAAGACATAGATACGTAACTGTTTCTTACTATAAAGACCTTAATTTTTAAAACAAAGGGGCTGAAATTGATCCAGTTGTTCAGAAAATAATACGATCATACCCGGCCCGAGACTAAGAGGTGAAGCATTTTTTTAGTAAGAATACGAACTCAGTTTTTCGAGTTACTACTTCTTTGCCTGAATATGGATTGAAACATAGCCATAGCCACCTTTTCCCCCAACAATTCGGCAAGTAGTTGTTGATTAGCAAACACCACATAAGGGAAGAGTTGCACTAGCTGACCAAAATAAATACCTTCAGTTCCTCTAACGAACAGACAACATACTGACAAACATCAGATGTGGATCAGTATGAAAATCTGGTTGAGTAGCTCATTTCTTATTTTAAGAGTGTGGCCCGTGTTGTTGTAAACAAGTTAAGCAGTTTTTCCTTATAAGACCTAATGAAAGCTCAGCCTTAAAAAACGCTTTTGTAAGAGACCGAAAAATACGAACCAGTTTTAAATTTATTTCTGGATGAGAGCCAACCGCTTCCATAGCAACTGGCCAGACTCTGGTTCAATCAGTTTTCTCTGTGATGCGTGCATTAAGGTGTAAGAAGTCAAAATATTTACCCGAGGTAGAAATTTGTGATATACTTGATTTGCACTTTCATGAAAAACTGAAGCTTAAATTTGGTTAATTTTAATCTACTTGTGAGAAAACGAATTATTCAGATAAATCGAATGAAAAACATGACGTTTCCCCAAATGCCGTCACTTAATACCCTTGTCTTGTCATATTATTTTGATCCAAAAGGTGAAACATGGAAAAATAATTGCATTTAAGTCCTAAAAGCGACATTTTTCAATTAACATAATATTTTTGTCGCAACCAGAAGAGAGTTCTGCCCCCCTATTTAAAGCACCTTCAAATCTTGGCATAGTCCCGGTGAAATTGACGCGCAGCGGAAGAATCGTGAATTAATAGCGTAAAGGAACATAATTCTTACAATTCGTCTGTATTATCGTCACTGCAACCACTGAAGAACAGTACAAGTGAATACACCACTGCGTTTTAAAGTCAAAGTCGGAAGCGAACTTATTCATCCCTTCTTTTGATGAGATGCTGAAAACACTTTCTTTCGAAGAAACTCGTAGCTCGATTCACATTCATTTGCATGTGAAAACCACAGCAGCTGTTTCTTTACGGAAAGCATATTTAATTTGTGTTCTGTAAATGGCTGCGACGCAGCACGCCGACCGCCATTTGAGTTGTTTTTTAGTCGTTTAAAGCGCAGTTACTTTCTTCGTTTATTTTCTTTATAATTTTGAAATGTTTTACCGCGCGAAATCTCGACGTTGTATAAATATCCTGAAGACATTTTGGTAGATTCGAAAACTCGCAATGAAAATCACATTCTCATTTTCTTCCAGAAATGTCTTGCTTGTCTCCAATGCTTCCTTTAAAAGCTATAAAAATAGGATACTTACGCACGAACAGTACAAAAAGACGATTAAGACGCTTTCACTTGGACCTTTTCATATGGACGTCTTTGAGAATAATTGTAACTATTTTGACTATTTATCCTATTTAGCAACGCAGTGGGCTGATACGTGAAAAGCCGGACTATTTGCTCAACCTTGGCATTCTTGATTAAAAAGATGTAACACTTCGTATTAAAAAACTGCTAGCACAAAAACGAAGCAAGATCAAACAGCATGGAGCCATATAGCTGCGCGACAAACATACTTAACTATGGGTTGCTAAGGGGAGAAGTAGAAAACAAGCAGGTCTATCACATACCCACTTACCTTCCAATTTCTTGAACTCATTACCCAGTGTAAAAGCACAGCGGTTTCCTAACTTGTGCCCGTTCGATTTTCCACAACTGACAAACTCCGAAAAAGAAACGAGGAGCGACGAAAATCTGTTAAAAGCGACGATACATGGGTGAGAAAGAAGGTTGCATGCCATTTCTCTTCGATAACATAAATAATTTTAAATATTTTAGCCTGTATCAATAGAAAGTACCTCGTAGTGCCAAAGCCAAATCCAGTCTTCGCTGGAAATCGTGGTTGTTTTGTGGGGAAATTTTAAGAAGACTGACGCAAAACTCCAAGCATTTGGAGTGTAAGGCGCCCGAGCGATTTGCCGTGCAAGGGAACAAAACAATATCCGGTTCGAAGTGAATGTATTTCCATTAATCGTGGCTGGAACAGTGACATTTTACGAAAGGGAAATGAAACCTTTAGCATCATTTGCATAACAAACTCACGTTTTTAGTTGGGTCGCGAATGACAAGCAAAATATAATCATTCGGTGAGGAAACTTTGATAAACGCTTTTAACAAGTAAAACCTACCTTGATAACAAGCGTTCGCAGTCGGCCTCAAAAGATAGCAAAATGAATCGAAAATGTACTGTAATTGCGTAAGATTCTCTTTTCAAATAAATAAAGAAAATGAAAGGATTAAGGCTATGTTTGTTTATACAGCTTAGAAAGCAAAATAGCAATTAGTTTAACGATCGAAACACCACTAAAGTTTGTTCACCGAAGCTATAAAGCCTAATCCATTTGACTGTCAAACTTCACCGAGAAACAAAGCCGTTGGCGTTTCTTATCGTTCTCCGATTTTTAATTTTCCTCTTTTTCCGAAAACTCTTGTACTGCGCATACAAGTTCAAAATAAAGCAACATCTGGCGGTAGTGAGTTAATGTCTTGGTAGCAAATGATAATTTGTTATCATATTCATTAATTTTTCCTTGTGAAACTCCACACTAAAATCTAGTCCATTAACTTGAATTCTTGCAGCATTAGAGACAAGCGACTTAGGCGGTGACCCCTACAGAGAAAAAGAAAGAAATACACAAGACATCGGTATGCGGCTTTTTCAGAAAAGCGCAGAAAATTGTTAATGTTCCGAGACAAAGCAGTGTCAACAAACACGAAAACAAGATCATTAACAGCTGCGCTGGTGATGAAGTCGAAGATTCTTTGTAAGCTGTCATTAAACTAAATATCACTGATGTAAGATAACTGATTACAGATTATGGTTAGCAAAGAAAACCATGTTTCCATTTCAGCCGCAAGAAGCACTTATTCGCTTTTAATCCGTGTAGAGAAACTTTTTACTCAAATTTGAAAAACGCAATCCAGTTGAGAAGTACTCCTGTACTTATTCCTGTTTTGATAACTTTAAAACTGTCAGTTTTGTTGCTTGGTAACCGGTTGAAGAAACGGCACTAAAGGAGAAGTACGAAGTATGTGTTTAGACGCTTTCCGCCATGGCCCTCTTTTGTAGAGAACTTTCAGAGAGACATTCAAAGAACGGCGCTACGCTCTACAGAGGAATTTTTCTGTTTACTTGTTCAGCTTCACTCAGACCCACACCAAACTGATGTATTGGCGTTGCATATTCAACATGAGACTCTAACTGATGTTCTGCCGGGCGTATTCATGACTCCGTCTGTCTTTCACTTTATCTGCAGCTGTGGTTTATTTGTAATGTATATAGATTTTTGGAACAAATGTTCTTCGCATGTTACTGAATAGCGAACTTCACTCGAAAAATTTATGCCTTGTAAAAGAAAATTGTCATCTACTGCAGTGATTATACAAAACAGATTAATGCTTAAAATGAAAATGAGGATGAAAAATTCCTCTTGTGCAGCGGTTCATAAAGTATACTCATTGCTCAGAAAAAACCATACATTTACCCAGGACCTTTCAAGAAGAGGAAGATTTTTAAAATGGACCAAGAATGATCCGAGTTATGGTGACCAATGGTACATGATCTCCTGAAGTTATTAATGATTCAATACTAATCTCGTGTTTACAAAATATATTTCTAATTTGATATAACCTTGTGTGTTGTTGATCACATTTCATGACTTGTCTGATAAACTAAACCTGGCTGCACAGACGTAAGCAGCTCAAAGCGAATGAAGAAACGAAAGCTGATTAACATTTTAACTCCCAAGATCTCATTAGTAATTCTCCTTATAGTCTGCCATACAATTCTTTGATGTTAGTTCGGAGAATTTTGAATTGGATCAATTAGTAATAATCCTCCGGTAACTGATATTATTTCTTAATTCCCATCACTTGTCTGTTTGATATTGTAGGGATATTGTTAGGAGAAATTCTGTTGTAGTCACTTATGGGAGTTAAAAGGTTTATGTTTACAGCTGTTTTTTTTTTTTTTTTAACGAATTTTGTGAACTATCCGTGTCGATACCATTAAAAATTTTCAACGTAAATCAGGCATCAGGGATGCCATTGTTAACCAATGTTTTGTTTTTTTTGTTTGTTTTTTTTTTAAAGGATATTTGTTTGTTTTCTAAATTTACCTTAGCGTAATAAAATGCATTTAAAAGTGTTCGCCTTGAAAGGGCATTTATCACTCTGAAATATTAACGTAATATTCATTAAGCTTTTTTGAGCGCGTCATTTGTAACACGTTTTGAACAGTTCATCGTTAATTTGAATAGAAGTTTAAAATTTTTTGTATTGCGTAAGAAACGCTTTGTTGAAAGCTCTGTGACACCAGTAAACCTTTACACTGAACTTTACTCTTGTACCGCTCTTCTCTATGTGGCAGTTGGCGGTCACCATATTGTGCTTTGTCGTTTACTTAGAGTCTTAATAGGCCTTATTTCTGCCACGCGGTATTCTGAGTTCCGTCTCACAGCTTGAGCCGGAAATGTAACATCGCTTCCGTTGCTGAAGATTTCACTTCCGCTTCCTCGTTCGCTCACCGTTCCAAATGACACTCGCCTTAAGTCCCCGGACCCAAATTTCCCTCTACTTCTCCTTCTGCACGATTTTAATCCAGCACCGCTCTCATGACCGCTGTCGTAACTTCCTACGTCACTTACATTTAGCGAAGGATTGCTTCCGATTGATAAGCGGCTTGACGCACTGTGATAACCGCTTCCGTCAGAAGCCAAGCTTCCACGGCTGTGCCAGCGCTTCACTTTCAGCGGTTTTTCCATGGCTGTCTCCGGCTCACATTCGTCCGAGGAGGAGTCGGACATGTCGGTCAATGAGGCATGCTGGGATAGCTTGAATTCCTGAATACTATTGTTGAGACTGAGAAGTTGTTCAAGCAACTCCATGTCTTGTCTCCTTAACGAGTTCTACAAGGCATAACAGAGGAAACGGTAAAAATATGTTAAAGCTCAGACCACAAGATCAACACGGAATTGACAAAATTGTTTTCAGTAAGCTTTGTTCAAGAGTCTTGGAAATGTCCCAAATCGACTACAGAGACACAATGTTGGTGCACAGGCGTCAAGTTTCCGTGACGTTCTCCTCGACACACTTTTGAAATGCTTTAGTTTGTGCGCATGTGTTAAGTTCTAGTGCTGTTATTTGTACTTTCTTTTACAAAGTATTGTTTGTGCACATGGATAGAGGATCGAAGAGTATTCGTGATGTTCGCCTCGAACATTTCATTCTAGAAATGCATTTAATTTTCAAAATGTGCCCAATTGTCCTCTGTTTGCCTCAGGATTAAGCGAAGATTTAGTTAACCCTCGACTTGGGCAATGAAAGGCAATTAAAGAGAGCAGTCTTACCGTCTTTTGCAATCAAAATATATTAAACTAAACATAGGTATGGTCCGTAAACATGACCTTTTATAAATCGATAAACCCAATCAGGAAGAGATATAAACAGCAGGATTTGATTGATTGTCGACAAAACGCCATTATGTAGTTTTCGGACGTGACTCGCAAACAGTATGTTAAATTTCCAAAGTATGTCGTTTGTTTGCTTCAGAATTAGGCCGAGATTATCCAACACCTGAATTTGCTCAATAGTCTACAAGACTGTTTACTCTGGAATAGCGGAAAACAAAAGTGAAAATTCGAAGAATCTTAATGTAAGAGTCTTGCTCGAACGGTTCAGCGCAATTTGTTTATGGCAACGAACAACTCTTTTCAAATTTCCCCTGAATGCTAAGAGTTCAATGAACTTCTCCCAAGGAAAGTAAACTTAAGTAAGTCTTATGAAGTCTAGTTACCAGTATCTACCGTGAGCTAATTCGAACTGAGTTTTACCGACGGTAGAGCTGATTAAAGCAGACGGCAGCGTTTCTTTTTATCCCGGTTCCATTTTCAACAAAAATCAGGACTATGAAGCAAAATTACGCCATGAAACATTTGATAACTGTTTTCAACGCTTGTTTTCTGTACTTCTTCTCCATGTCCTATTTAGGAAAACCAAAACAAAAACCGCTTGCATGGCCTCTCTCGAGTTCGCACAACTTTTATTGACGAAATGAGTGTACTCTTGAAAGTCCAGTACCGCGGCAAATTAGCGTTTGAAATTGAGAAGTTATTGTTCCTAATTGTGACCCTTTTTACAACTGAAAAGAAGCCGACAAATTCGTTCCTTGACAAAGAGCATATATTGTGTCATAAAATCCTTTTGGTGCCGTTAATTTGGAGATCAACTCAGTTATCATTGACGAAACAAGCCTGAAGGGTGTTTAGCTTTTGCTTAATGTTAAAACAAGTCTCTTAAGACAGTTTAGCACGAGGGTTACACGAACTTCTATTCAAAACACTTTCCAAGCGAATACAATGTTACGACCATCATTTAGTAGTCAAATTTCGGCGAGAATA